>NC_142053.1:50108035-50408035 GCF_982192425.1 Myodes glareolus
GAGAACTTAGACAACAATGAGGACACTAAGAGAGACTTACATGGATCTAATCTACATGGGGAGAAGATAAAGACAAGCTCTCCTGCATAAATTGGGAGCATGGGGACCTTTGCGGGAGGGTTAAAGGGGGTAGGGGAGAAGTAGGGAGAGGAGCAGAGAAAAATGTAGAGCTCAATAAAATCAATTAAAAAGTTATCTATTACTAAAAACATTAGTAAACAAATACAAAGCATCTCTGATTAATTAAAAAGGGGTTTCTCTATTACCTATTATCACTACTTTATATTGTTGTGACATTAGTCCGGAAGATCCCTGGGTCAAAACTCAGGATTTCTGGTATGTGGAGGATCCCTGAAACCAATAAAATTTCTTCAAGAATGTTTGATGCACATAGAAGTATGAGGAGACAGAATTGAATTCTTTTTTTAACATGCACTTTTTTGGGGGGTTGGGGAGTGGACATGCACTTGCCACAGAAGTCAGAGACTACTTAGTTCTCTTTCTATCATGTGGGTCTTGGGTATTGAACTCAGGTACTCTGGCTATCGAGTTTGCCTCAGAGCGATTTTTCCTTGCTGAACCATTTCCCCAACCCCTCACAGTAGATCTTAAATGACTAGATAGGAGCACTCTTCAGTCTGTGTTCTTTATTACAAGTATTTCTTTTAAGAGTAGGAAAGTTTTATCTTCATGTATGTATATGTACCATGCTCATACTTAGTGCTGCTGGGTGCCAGAAGAGGGTTTCCCTGGCACTGAAGTTGTGGCAGGTTTTGCGCTGCCATGTGGATGCTGAGACATGAATCTGGATCTTCTGTAAGAGTAACAAGTACTCTTCACTGCTGAGCCATCTCTCCAACCCCGGTGTGTATTCTGTTTTAAACCAAACTTTTGTCTCTTAAGTACAGCTGATTTGATTGTGTATGTAGTTATGAAATTAAGGTTGGAGTATGAAAACCCCATTCATTCTGTTTAGAAGGAAGAGATGGTTGCGATACCACCACCGCCACCTTCTTTTTCCTCATCACTTTGGACTAGAGAGAAAATTCTGAGTATGTCAGCACAAGTTCCATCTGGGACCACTCTGAACCCAGATAATAGATTTAATGAGCTCGAAATAGGTTGTTGACCTTCTTCCAACTCATTCATGCCTTAGGGAGCGCTCCCTATTTCTCACTCCCTGTCAACCTCTTTCAAAGTGTATCTTCTTGTGGAATTTCAGTGAGAAAAAGATGTATGTTCCCCTCAAAAATTCAAAACACCTTTCTCAAAGGCTCATCTGACAAAGGATAAGGTTTCAAAGAATTCTACTTCATCTCTGCTTTTTTTTATGTCAAGTGGCTTCTATTCTGAGATGTGTACAACTCTGAGAGCCTGTTAAGGTTGCCTATCATCTCTGCTAATACATGCTTAACCTACCTGTCTTTGGATGACCCAAGGTTCATTAGCTAATTTAAATAAAGCACTCCTAAAACAATGAGCTATAAATTCAGATCAACAAATGTTTGGAGAGATTCTGATACACTGAATTTATGTTTCTCTTTTGAGCTATTATGCAGTGTAGAATACGTGAGTCACTCACTAAACATCTATAGGCAGATTCAAAACTTGAACTTGTATTTGAGTGTAGGAGAACACATATTTTGGCTTTTTAGAGTTTCAACTCACCTTGAGATTTCTTCTCTCAAATAGTGCTATGGTGAGTAACAGGGAATTAAAGGAATGTAGGCAGAATAAAGAATTCAGACTATACCCATTTTCAGATATGATATTGTTCATATGAAATCCCCAAATATCTATGAGATTCTCTAGGCATCCTCCCTTCCCAAGAATAAACAAGCTAAGCTGCTAAGAGAACTCTGAGACTGGCCAAGCTGCGTAGAAGAAACAAACACAAGCCGAGCTGCCTGGAAGAAGTTTAGAGCATCTAAGTCCCTGGAGGGTCCCTCTCCAACCTGGTGAGCTCCTAGCAGGCTTTCCACAGTGCCCCAGATTAATAGCTTTTGTGCAGTCATCCATGCTAGGCGCTTTGGTGATGAAGCTGTCGTCATCATTTCTCCTCCTGTAAGCAACCCCTCATCTATATTCCTGTAAGTAAGTAACCCCAATACAATGCACAGTTTACCAAATTTAACTTTGGTGAAATCCATACTTTGTGTTCTGAAGGATTCCTATCTAGGGTGAGTAGACCTGTATGTCACGGGTTCCCAGGAATGGTCTTGTTATACAAGAAAGCCATTTACTGATTGTATTGACAGTCCTAAGCAAAATTTCCACCTCATTCTTCACAGAAATGGGAAAAAGAGGAAAATTATTCAAAATTTCATATGAAACCACAAAAGACTCTGGATAGCTAAAACAAGCCAGAGCCAAAGAACAATGCTGAAGGATCACCATTGGATCGTAATATACAATATAGAGTCATGATAATGAAAACCATGAGGTACTGGCACAGAAACAGGCTCACAGACCAGTGTAACAAAGCAGAAGACTCAAGCATGAGTATACATAGCTAAAGTCTTCTAATACCGATAAAGATACCAAAAACATACACTGGAGAGAAAGATAGCATCTCATAAGCCTGAAATGCTTCTGAATAGAAAAGAAAACAAAAACAAAACGGAAGAAAAAACAACAATTAAAGAACAATCAAGTCAAGAGAAAGCCTAAAGACTGTGAGAGGATCTTTGACAGCTATATATGTGACAGAGGATTAGTATCCAGAATATATAAAGAACTCAAAAAAACCCAAAGAGTCAAAACCAAAACAAACAAACAAACAAAAAAAAACAACAACAAAGTCAAACAAAACACATTCCAAAAATAGTCTTGGTTTCTGAGTAGAGAATTCTCAAAAACAAATTCTAAGAAATATCTTTAAAAGAATTCATTATCCTTAGCAATGAAGAAAATGTAAACCAAAACAATTTTGCGAATTTATGTTTCCTCAGTCATAATGGCAAAGATCAATAAAACAACCAGCAACAAATTCTGCAGAGAATGTTGGGGAAAGGAAACCCTTATTCACTGTTGGTGTGATTGTGACATGAATCCTCAGAAAACTAAAATATATCAGCCATATGACTTACACATGCTATCCTTTGTCAAATTCCCAAAGGCCTTGACGTCCTACTACACAGATACATACCCAGTCATCTTCGCTGCCACTCTATACACAATATGTAGGAAATGGAAACCAAAAACAAACAAACAAAAAACCCTAAGTATCCTTCAATTTATGGGTGGATAATGAAAATGTGGCATGCTTATACTATGAAATGCTATTCATCTATAAAGAGAAATGAAATCTCAAATTTGTAGGTCAATGGGTAGAATTAGAAATGGTCATATTGACTGAGGTGACCCAGACACAGAAAAACAAATGTCACATGTTCTCTCTCATCTGACATTCGTTTCTCCAAATATTTAACTATGAGTATATTACATTGAGAAAGAACAGTTCATAAGAATGTAAAAAGGAACCAGTGTGGGCAAGGAAATAATTGTGAGGAGAAAGAGAAGGATCTTAGGAGGAAATAGGAAATACAGGTGGTGGAGGTTTTAACTAGGGAGGAAGGAGAGAAATAAATATAAAAGGAGGGAGGAAAGTAAATTAACTGTAAAGATGTCTGAAAAAGAGATATTACATAATTATTTAAAATTACATAATTCATACAAGTCTATGTGCATACATATATATTTAAATGAAATTTCCCCATCTTGGCTGGCAATGCTTTCCATAACAGCCATAGACTATCTTAAAACAAAACACCAGCACCTATGTTAGATCCTACCACCCACATAAAGTGGGTCACTAACTCCTGCAATGTTAGCAGGATGCATTGCCCCAGACCTCCTGTATACACGTTTGCAAGCCCACACACATCTAATACAAAAAAAGGGTTTTTCCCCCCAAAGGATCTATTTAGATGATAGTATTTACTTAAAACTAATAAAGAAATTAAAGCCATCAAAACATGAGGTATCTATTTTGACTGTAATAATAGCATAAACAACTCATTACAATTTAAATGTGAAGCATGACTTTGAGAAAGAAAAACAGCTACATGTCATTAAACAATAAATTTATCATTTCCTTGAATCTCCTGAATTCTGTCAGTGATTTTGACAGGTTCTTTCACATGAACTAAGCATCTGATTAATTGTTACAACCATTCTTCTTCATAAATATTAGGTTTGGAGAGTTAATTGTTCGAGAGAATTCACAGAGATAACTGGGCCAGCAATACGACTCAGAGGGTAAAAGCACTTGCTTTAAGGGTCTGAAAACTTGAGTTCGATATCTGGAATCCATAGTGAAGAAAGAAAATCAAATCCTAAAAGCTGTCCTCTGACCTCCACACGCATGGAGTACACGTACACACATGCACACAAATGATGAATAAAATAGATTTTAGAAAAAAGATCACGTAGAAAATTAAATTAAAAAGTGATCCATATATGTGAATTTCTATCACTCCAGAGCCATTATAGGTTTTGTTATTATCATTGGTAGAAACAATATTACCCTTAAAATACAGGTCCAATCTTAAACCTAAGATTACATCATATTTGTGCAAATCAAATTTAATAGCCCTTCTTCCAGTACTTAACTATAAGTGATCTCTATTTTAAAAGAACACTTACAAAAGAGTAGAGGTCAAGAACTACGCAGCGGAGGGCAACTTGAAATATGAGATATAGGAGTGGGTGGTGAGGTAGCAATGCCATAAACGAGGATTTATCAGGACTTAGGGGATGACTGCATGCTCTATAAGTTTCAGGTGACTTGCAAGATCAGTGGCAGAATCTCCTTATCATATGCTTTCCTGCTAGGAACTTTCAGGATCTTGTCTAAGAACAATGACTGTGATTTTATAGCATCTCATCACAATGAAAATCTTCTTAGTTCATGGACAAAGACCTGGCACAATGTGGCGTCCTAACATCCCAACCTCATTTAAAGACATTCTGGTCCCTTTCATTCAACTTCAACCACAAGGATCATATTTGGGATTGCTGACCAGGCTTCCTCGGGGTCCTCAATGTCTTTAAACTCTATTCTAAGTGCTTTAGTTCCACATTTATTCTTAGATATTGCAGCCAACCCCTTGAGACTCAGGTTAAATTTCCTTCCGTAAAAAAATGACCCAATTTAGAACTTTTTTCTTTTTTTATATTTTCCTTCTTTGAAGACTTTTAAAAATTAGATTACAACGTAGCATCCTTAAAGGGATTGCTATACATTATTATCATTTGTGTTTTCTAAATTTTATTTTTTTAAAATATTTTTATTACTTATTTGATGTGCATCAGGGTCAAGGTGTCAGAGCCCCTGAACCTGGATTTACAGACAGTTGTGAGCTGCTATGTGGGTGCTGGGAATTGAACCCAGGTCTTCTGGAAGAGCAGTCAGTGCTCTTAACTGCCAACTCGTTTCTCCAGTGCCACATGATTTGTCTTGATTGCCTCTTTGTCACACTCTCTTCCATCTCCCATCTTCTTCCTCCTCATTGTCACTTAAAGCCTTCCATTCCCACTATCTTATCTTCCTCTTCCAATTTCAAGTACATGTGTCCTACTACCTTTCCCATGCCTCTCCCTTGGGCACCAAATAAATGCTTCTTAAAGAAATGAAAGGTTTATTATAATACAGGGAGCGATCTTCATTTGGTCATAAATAAAATAAGACTTTAATAATATTAATTTTGTCTGCATAGTATTCAAATTAAACCTGATTTTATATCTCAGAGAGAAATTCTCCTACCTTTATTTTTGTCTGTAAAGAATTCACAGTCAGATTCGCATTTAACCTTTAAAAAAACAGAAAGGACCAAGAGGAAAGGGAGCAAGGGAGGAAAATGAACAGAACATTTATCAAGCTACTGATAAAATATAATAAATTGACCTTGAACTAGTGTTTATTGGCTCTGGAAATGATATTACATGTAAATGAATTAGTACGTGTGATGGAAGTAGGATAATGTTTGATGAATGATATTCGATGTGAGTTCTCTGTCACTTTAGTTCTCACAAAAACTTCCAGAGCAAAAATTTCCAATTTCATATGCATCATAGTAGAAAGTGATCATGTGAAGCCAGTCTTGTTTCATTATAGAAGAATGAAGAAAATGTTTAACAGTTGTTTAAATAAAAGACTAAAAATGATGTAATAGATTGTTTAGAACTTAAACAATGAGTGGGTGTAGGGCCTGGCCACATATGCTGAGCGGTGGTAGCTATATTTTCAAAAACAGGTGATATTATTTAAGGTTGTGATGGTGATTAGAGTAGTAAGAAAGTCGCCGTTACACAAAACACTAAGGGTTGTTTTTTTTTTTTTTCTAAAGCCCCATTTTTCTTTAATCAGGTCGTGTTTTCACAGTGTGAGTTTTCTACCACTGGACAAACTTAAGAGACATCTAGATGACTGTCACAAAGCTATTTGAGGTATAACTACATTGGGAGAGGACATGGAAGAGGTGACTGAATAGGATCCTAAGTATTCCCAAATTATACAATTGAAAGATAATAATAGAAATCTAACAACATATTGTGTTGACAGTAGCCAAAACCACAATGGTTAAAGACAGAAAATGCTTGCTAAGATCACACTCTTGCTGTTTTCTCTTGGGTCTGACAGACAGCTGCTGGGAATTTCTCTATCCATTTATCCACAGGATGTGATGCTTGGCTGAACTAAGATTGTGAAAGATTTAGAAATTCTCTGATGCTTCCTTCCTCCTCCATCATCACCATCACCATCATTTTCATCATTGTCACCATCCTCATCATCTTCAGCTTTACCATTCATTAACTTCTAATTCAACTCATGAAAATGGATATTACTGTGCTTCTACTGAACACATTTGTAATTCCTGTGAGTTTGCAAATGAATATTATAAAACATTTGATTGTTCGACTATTATCAAATAGATCATAATTGTGGTATGATTAAAAAGGCAGGAGACTTGAAATGAGTCGAGCAGAAGTTGCAGATCTGGAGCATCCTTAGGGAATACTTGGAGCATTTTAAATTGATTGCTAGTGATGACAGAGGAGTATGTGCTCCTGAGATGAACTATCATTACTCCCTGTCCCCTGACATATGTGCACAGTTAGACCCAAGGGAATGCTGAGATGCTTCTTTAGAGCACTGACCCGAGGAACTAGGGTAAGCTCTGCATGTGGTTGAGCTCGCTTACTCTCCCTATCATTCATGCCTGAAATATGTGACAGTAGCTTCAGAGAATGAGAGTGGGAGTCTAAAACATTGTTTCCTCAGTAGGGGTAATTGTTGGCCAATAGCCATACTCCACTTAAAGATTTTAAGCAGAAGTCCTTAAATCACTGACTAGCAACAAAAATAACAACGGAGGCTGGGGAGGTAGCTCGATCAAGTAAAGTACTTGGCCCATGATCATGAGGACATAAGTTCCAATGCCCAGTCTCCATTTAAAAGGCCAGGCATAACTATGTGAACTTGTACTCTCAGCAATGGTGGAAAAGAAAGCAGATAGTAAAGTAGAGATAGGAGGATGTTTGGGGCTCATTGGCCAGGAATTCTAACCAGATCTGGCAAGTTCCAGGTTTAAAGAAAGAACAAAATACAAGGTGGAGAATGAATTAAGACTGTAGACACCATTAAACTCTGCCCTCCGCACACAAGTACACGCACATGTATGCACATGTGAACATACAGACACACATAAATATACACATACACACACTAACAACAGCAGCAAAAACAAAGATTTTATAAATGACCTAACCCTTTCAACTAACACATTTCTGTTTGTGGAAAGTGTTAAATTTTCATCTACTCAGCCCTCACCAAAATCTGTGCTAAGCATTATGAACATCTATTTTTCAATGTCTTACATGAAACTAGGCATTATTTTACCTTTGTTTTGAATCTTACTTCAGAATATGCTCTTGTTGCTCAGTCATCGGAGATTATCATGCAAAAAACCAATGGGCTTAAATTATAGAACTAGTCTAGATTTCAGCTAACAGATGAATGGATGTGGACAAATTTGGATATGTACATAGTGAAATTTTTTTTCAGAGTTTCAAAGAACAAAGTCATAGCATCTATAGGAAAATAGATGGAACCGAAGACTGTTATGTTAAGAAAAATTAGTTAGGCTCAGAGAGAAAGTTTCACATTCTTTCTTTCATGTCCAAAAAAAGAAGCATTAAAATTGAAGGGTAGACTATTTGAAAAAAGTACCAAGGAGATGAAGGAAATGAAATGAAGGCAATGGTGGGGAGGCTACATATTATTTAAGTACATGGTATGCATATGTGAAAATGTTTATATAAAACATATGAAAAAACTCTAATGAGTTTATTGTGATGATTGAAAATTCATAGTAACAAATATTACTCACTGAGTTTGGGGAGATTCATTGACTAAATCAATAAATAATTTTTACTGTTTCATTTTCCATGTTAAGTGTTGAAAAAAATCAGTGAGACAAATTAAATATATAAAGGATCTCCAGAGAGAAATTTGTTTGCCATTAGGTCTCTACAATGAGTTATTTAAAATAATTAAAACCAATTTAGTGTATCAGAGCAATCAATATTGTGTTGTTGATATTGTATATGTGTTTATTAAATGTCTATTAAAACTGGATATTTATGTTGCATTTGACTTGTTGGCCAAAGAGGTCCCATAGGACCAAACAACCATGGCTGTTGCCAAGACTGTAAGTTGCTGTCCACAAACTGACAGCAAGTCCCCAGTGCCAAAGGTAACACCTATACAACTCATTAAAAAGGGGCAATCTTCACCCCTATGTACTAGTGTCTTTGGTATAGGCAGGTGCTCTGAATGCTACCAAAGAAGAAATGCAAACACCAAATCAGTCATAAAGCCTTTGATCTACAGTGATGTCCTGCCTGCAAAATTTGCTGGTGCAGTGGTGGCACAAAGCGTGTGGGAGCAACCAAACAATATTTAATGTGACTTAAGGCCCACTCCACAAGGTGAAACTAATACCCAACAATAATGGATGACCAAGAATCTGGGACTTGAGAGCTTAGGGACATAGGGTGAAGCTAAATACTATTGTTCTAAAAAGTAGCAATAAAATAACTCTTAATGACATCTTGCTGTACTCATAGGACAGTGTCTGGCTCAGCCATCATCAGAGAAGTTTTTTTTCTGCAGCAGACTGAAACAAATACAGAGACCCACAGTCAGATATCTCAAAAACTGAGAGATCTTGGAACATTCAGCCCTAAAGAGGATGCCACCATCAAATGCTTCCCTGTTGACAAGGAGGGAAGAGAGGATGGAGGCCACCAAGAAAATAAGGCCTTCTAAATCAATAGTGTCACCACTTAAAGTTTCCATGGCATTCCAACATTGCCACAGTGGAGACCAGGTAGTGTCTATGACATGAGCACTTTTAAGAAATATTCAGCAAGACTTTATTTAATAGGTGCAATTTTAAAAATCACCAGTAGGAGCGAATTCATGCTTGGTTCTGTAAACCCAGCCAGTCACTCATGGTTGATGAGTGACTAACCTAGTGAGTAACTAATGCTGTTATTTTCTTAGTCTAGTATATCTTCTAACTGCCTTCTAAGTACCAACCCTTCCACTCACAGGTAAGTATATCACACACACCTCATCAAAGAAGCTTCTTTTTGTAGAACACAGACAGCATCGCAGAAAGCCATAATTGATCAAAGTGTGGAGAACAACAGAATATGAGATGCCTAGCAGCAGTGTTATAATCTATAACACAACCCTACACTTAAGGCTCAGGAACTGTTATGGAAGAGAGGGGCAGAAAGGTTGTAAGAGCTAAAAGACTGAGACATTTACAGAGAGAGATTGAGTCTGCACCCATGGTATCTCAACAACATGGTAACCTAAACAAAACAACGATGAAGCGCTGGAGAGATGGCTCAGTGTTTAGGAGTAGTTCTGGTAGCTTTTCCAGAGTACCTAAGTTTTGCTCCCAACACCCACATAAGTGGCTCACAACTAGTTGTGACTCGAATTTCAGGGAATCCAACACCCTTTCTGGTCTCCTTCCATGTCAGGCACACATGTGATAAGCATACACACATGCAGGTAAAACACCCATGCACACAAAACAATTTTTAAAAATCCCAAACAATGGCAACACCAATTGTCATCTCAACATGGATTGTAGAAATCTCAAGGGCCCCATGCCTAGATGAAGAGATTGGGAAATTAATGACTGCTGAGAGAGGGAGAATCAGTCTTCCTCAGGGATGAGACCTCTAATTGAGTATCTAATACCCATGATCACCCTAAAAAAATATATATAACAGGTTGTGTGTGTGTATAATAATAGGAGTTAAAGAAAAAGAGACGAGCCCATTCCTTTCCGAAGAGAGAGGAGGAATGGAGTGGGGGAGCATAGGGGAAATGAAGGAGGGGAGGGAATGAGATGAGAAGAATGTTCTTGTTTTTTTTTCTCTTTTGGGGCCCACCACCCAGCTCTCAAGTGATAGGCTTCTTCTTCTTCTTTTTTTTTTAAAAAAATATTTATTTATTATGTATAAAGTGTTCAGCCTGCATGTATTCCTGCACGTCAGACCTCATTACAGATGGCTGTGAGCCACCATATGGTTACTGGGAATTGAACTTAGGCCCTCTGGAAGAGCAGCCATTGCTCTTAAGTGCTGAGCCATCTCTTCAGCCCCAGCTTATTATTTCTTATGAATGCCCAGGCTTAGCTTGGCTTATGTCTAGCCAGCTTCTCTTAACTTAAATGTTCCCCCTACCTTTTGCCTCTGTGCTTTTATCCTTCTCTATAGTCTAATACCTTTCTTTCCTTGTTGCTGTGTAGCTGGGTGGCTGGCCCCTTCTTTTCTCATTCCTTGAACTTTTCTTCCCAGATTTCTCCTATTTATTTTCTCTGCCTGCCAGCCCTGCATACCCTATTGGCCATTCAGCTCTTAGATAGGCAACCTAACAGAACTTCACAGGGAAGCACAAGAGGTCTCTGCAACAACACAGGTTGTTGACACTGACCTTAGTTACCCATCGTAACTACATGATAGGGCCCCATTGCTGAAGTTGCCACACATTGATTACAGACGTAGAGAAATCAATTTCTGTCCTGGAATCAGAATGCAATGAAAAAGAATGTGAACACAAAAGAATTCAAAAACAAATGCAACGTAAAAGAATGCAACACATATTTTCATTATTAAATTAACATTCCACAGCATAAACAAATGTAACACATCTTTAAAATATTATTTCTCAACAGAGGAGGGAGGGTAATGGTGACTGTGGTCGGGATATAAAATAAATAAATAAACAAACAAAAAATAAATAAATTTTTAAAAAGAGAAAGAAGCAAGCACATAAAGTTAGGTGAGAAGGGAAGTGGGGAGGATCTGGGAGGAAATGAAGGAAAAAGATGAATATGACCACAGTACATTGTACGTAATCCTCAAAGAATTAATAAGAACACTATTCAAATAGTTGTGATGACTATTGATATCACATTTCATTTGAGAAAGCATAAGAAAAAAACTTAATTAATTGTGTCATCTTGACCAAATTGCTTTCTGAAACATCAGCATGATAGTGTTTAAGGAGAATTTGTTTTGAAAATTAAAGATACAATACATATAAATCATTTACCACAAACAGCAACAGAGCAGTGATTACTAGACTAAATAGCTGAGAAGTCCAAATTCCTTCTTTTTAAAAATACATATTATACTTTTAATTAAAATATGTCTCAGCAGTAAATTCTAGTTACATTATTTCCCATTTTCCTCCTCCCATCCCTCAATGTTCCCAACCCCTTGTTGTTTCTTAAATTCAGGGCCTTATTTTCTTAGTTCTTATCATTACATATGTTTAGTATAGTTGCAACTAGTATGTATATGATCTCAAGACTGACCATTGGTATCAGATAACCAATTAGGATTATTCTCAGGTGAAGAATATTTCTCACCCTCAGAATTCTTTACTTGTAGTTCTTTATTTATGGGTGGAATCTTGCGAGATTTTCCCCTTCTATGTTAGTGTATTTCTTGGTGCTGTGCTTGTTTAGGTCTTGTTCAGGCATTCATATTGCTGAGGTACCATGGGAAAGTGTCCCTGTCATTTTAACCGCATAAATGTACAACAGATTTCCTAGTCATCTGGATCTTAAAGTCTTTCCATCCCTTCTTCCTTGATGGCCTTTCTCTAAATAGAGTGATTACTGGATTTAATAAAAGATGTAAAAAATACAACATTATAAACAAATATGAAATCAACATACACTGTTCCCCATCCCTGTCATTTTAACCGCATAAATGTACAGCAGATTTCCTAGTCATCTGGATCTTAAAGTCTTTCCATCCCTTCTTCCTTGATGGCCTTTCTCTAAATAGAGTGATTACTGGATTTAATAAAAGATGTAGAAAATACAACATTATAAACAAATATGAAATCAACATACACTGTTCCCCATACCTGATTAATATAGAGAGATCTATACTCCCATATGTTAGGGAAATCATCTTATCTAGTTTCCTGTACATGGTTCATAACTATTTATTTTCTGTCTGAACCCTAAACTCACATTTACCTATATATTTTGTATTATAAATGTGAATGTCTACTAGGCATCCCAAAATAAAAATGGTCTAAAATCTAAACCTCTAATAATCACAGGCATTTCCCTTTTTTGATAGTCCTTTTATCCTTGAGTCTTTTTGAATGCACAGCTGAAGCATATTGCCAATAAGCCTATGTTTATCTCGGTTGTCCCTACCTTAGGCAAAGAACCATAATCTATGTCCTCTATAATAATAACAGAACTTAAATAGCCCCTGGTTTCTAAACTGAGCTTTACTATCACTACGTTAATCACATTTGATAAGGCTTAGGAAATGCTACCCCAACATATAACTGTAAAAATGTAGTTGCTTTATAAAATTTAATTAATAATAATACTCAAGTAAGATCCATGGGAAAGCACATAGTATTGAAATTATTTCCTGTCAGATAATCCAGTAAAGAGTTTCAAGTGAGCTTTGTATTCCAAGCATACCCTACAGACAAACTTCCACATTCAGGTCCTTTGTATTTATTATTCATATGTAGTAGGGGAGACTGTAAGTAAGCTTCAAAGAATTTTTTTTCAGTGTCAAAGTCCAAAGCCTTGCCGAATGATTTGAGAGGGTGGCCAAACCTTCATAATTAGTCAGCTTGTCATCCTGTCAGCAGAACTGAGCTGAGTTGTAAGTAGTACCTCGTTAGCAAGAATACCTATTGTTAATTATGACAAGGTCATGAAAGCAATATCTTACTGAAGTTTAGATGATATTAACAATCCTGAAGAATGTATCTGAGGTTAGAACAAGACCCAAAATAAATCAGAAAATTGTCACATGGTGGGGCCAGCTTGCTTGTTGGGGTATCTGTCCCGCCCAGTACCCCACAGCCAGCAAGCCCCAAAGAAAATCACACACAGTCTACATTAGGTTATAAACTGATTGGCCCTTAGCTCTGGCTACTTATTAACTCTTATAACACATATTACCCCATTATCCTTATCTACGTTAGCCACATGGCTTAGTACCTTTTCTAGCTGGGCTGCTCACATGTTGCTTCTTTGGTGATCTGGGCAGGACAGATAACTGTATCCACAGAAAGCCTGAGAATGCTTGGGAAAGAATAGAGTAAAGCATGTTTTGTTGGTAGCAGCAATTTCTCAGGTCTGCTCTGCTTGCTAGAGGCAAGCAAATGCTCTCATCTAAGAGAGGTATAGAAATAAGGAATGACGGGCTGCATTCCCACCCAGATCCCGACTAGCTTACTCAGAAATAATTACATGGAAACTGTATTCTTTTAAACACTGCCTGGCCCGTTATCTGTAGCCTCTTATTGGCTAACTCTTACATCTTGATTAACCCATTTCTATTAATGTGTGATCCGGGAAGGATCCTAACCTGCGTCTGTCTCGGAGAGGAGAGTCATGGCGACTGCCTCACTGCCTTCTTTCTCCCAGCATTCTGTTCTGTCTACTCCACCCACCTATGTTCTGACCTATTAGGCCAAGCAGTTTCTTTATTAATTAACCAATGAAAGAGAAGACTCTCTTACATCAGAGAGGCTTCCTGACTCACCTTTATCTGCAAAATTTTGCAGCTCCTTTAAGAGGTCCTGCCATGAAACACTTAAAAGGTGTTGATAAAAAGCTGAACACATGCTTTTCAGTTTTCAGTCGTAGCAGGAAAAGAGCTATGCCATTTTAAAATGTCAGCTTTCTGGGCTGTCCTGCCAGGGCAAACTCTGACTCTTTCAGGCAGGCAGTCTGATTGAGTGTGGTCTGTGAGCAGAATGCTGTAGCTTGCTTGCTGGCAGGGACCTTGAAACACCATAGAGTTGTGGCAATAAAAATGGCTGCAGCCAGTACCTCCGCCATGAGGCTGGAAAGCTAAGGAATGGGCTGGATCCAGCCGTCAAAGCCATGGCTTTCATCTTACCTATACTGTTTGGTAAATTAAAGACTCATGTAGTCAGAAAAAGAGAGATATACAATAAAGAGAGATTCAAAGAGGAAGAAAACCTCTAAATGTTTTACTATGTGTTAAAAATATATGCAGGCTAAAGGTTAAAGTTCTTAGGGTTAAAAAGGAAGAAAGAAAGTAGTTGGGTGTGGTGGTACACACCTTTAATCCCAACACTTGGGAGGCAGAGGTAGACTGACCTCTGTGACTTCAAGGGGTAGAGTAGGTTGACCTCTGTGAGTTCAAGGTGTGGTAGCACACACCTTTAATGCCAAAGCTTGGGAGGCAGAGGCAGACAGACCTCTGTGAATTCAAGGTGTGGTGGCAGACACCTTTAATTCCCCACACTGGGGAAGCAGAGACTGACAGATCTCTGTGAGTTCAAGGACAGCCTGGTCTACAGAGTTATTCCAGGACAAAGATATACAGAGAACCTGTCTCAAAAAGTAAAAGTAAAAATAAAAGAAATAGAGGTTAAAATAAAGCCACATAAGGATGGAAAATACACAGAGAATCTTGATACTGTATGCTATTATGCTCTCTTTGAATTGTTTGAATGCTGAGGAAGGAGCAACAGCTGCTAAAAGATATTTATTTATAAATGCTGCTTAACTAATCCAAGATATATATTTTGAAAATACCTTGACTTCAAAATTTGGATCTAAGGTTATGATGTTTTGGAAAAGTTCTTCTTTTGTTTTCACAGAGGATGAGACCCTATGGATTGCTTCTATTCCAATATGGTATGACAGACCACGCCCTCCTGAAAGATTGCTGTGAACAGCCTCAAAAAATTACTTCACTCAACTGCCGACTGAGATGAATCTAGCACACAGGTTATACCATGAAAGACCTGATTAACAGTGACCCTAAACAGCAGGAAGAAGTTTGGAGAGAAATAACTACGTCCATATTCCCAAACATTGTTTATAAATGTTCTTTTACATTTAAAGGGGGATATAATATAGATATGAATAACTTGCTTTGTTATGGATTTTAAGGTCAATTTTGTTATATTATATATGTTTCTGCTCTTGATTAAGGTATTGTGATTATGTAGTTCATTTAAAAAATGTAATGTATATTTAGGAAATATAGGTTGTTAATGGATAATCATCGATAATTGTCAAGCTTGTAGTCATAATAGTTAGATTTTCTAGATGTGCATAGATATATTTCAGGTAGGCATTCTTCATATCTTTCAAAGACTACAAAATATGGCATTTAATGTTTTAATAACTTAGGGTTTTCCATGACAATGAAACACATCTGCTCCTGGCAGCACAAATCTACTTCCAGAGGAAGATGGGCATCAAAGAGGCTACTTACATAGTTTGATAGCCATTTGGGCAAGAAACTGCTCTGGCCTGGATTGTTGCATAAACTGAACACAAAGAACCCGCAGAGAGAGTACTGCTGAACTTACTTAAAGGTGAGATGGTCTTTTGGTGTTCCTGATTCATGAAAGAGTCTGTGAGACATTCTGCAGGACACAGCAGATAGTGACTGAACTGCCTTTGAAATTTCCTGCTTCATGGAAAAATCTGCTGGATCCTATGGGCCTAAAGGCTGAAGATGGATGCCCCAATGGTATAGAGGAACTTTGGGTGACTGTCCAGGCAGCATGATGTCTGTCATTTCAGAGTTTGGGAAGTTGCTTACTTAGGTAATATTATATCCTTCTGGAGTCTTTGATGGAGTTGAAGAATGGTTAGTTATAGTTATAGTTTTCCATTATTATGATAAAGATAAAATGGATATAAATATTTTAACTGTAATTCTTACTTGATAACTGTTTTGTTGTATGTAATTTTACTATGTTAAAGTGAAAGCCTTTCTTTTTTGTCTAAATAGAAAAAGGGGAAATGATGTAGGCGGGCCTTCTGTCTATGTGTTATTTTCATTGGTTAAAAAAGAGACTGCCTTGGCCCTCTGATAGGACAGAAAATTAGGTAGGCGGAGTAAACAGAACAGAATGCTGGGAAGAGGGCAATGAGGCAGACGCCATGGAGCCAGCCACCAGGTCAGACATGCTGAATCTTTCCTGGTAAGCCACCACCTCGTGGTGTTACACAGATTATTAGAAATGTGTTAATCAAGATGTGAGAGTTAGCCAGTAACTAACTCTCTAGAGATAATGGCCAGGCAGTGTTTAAATGAATACAATTTGTGTGTTGTTATTTCTGGGGCTAAGCTAGCCGTGTGGGAGCCGTGTGGGATGAAAAGCAGGCCTGCCCGCCGCTCCTCACTACCGAAAATGATTTATAAAGAATTAGAGCCTGATGATCTCTTCTGAGTTCTATGATGTTCTCAGTCCCAAAAAAGGGAGTTCCCAAAAATCAAGTAAATAGCCCCGGGGCAAGCAGTAGCCACACAGGAATCTGCCCATGGATCGTGTGTTCTCCCTCCCTTGTTTTCAGAGGAATACAAGTTTGACTATTTCACTAAATGTCAAAATATTCTGGAGACAACTTTAGTTACTATTGTTTTCTTCCTTATTGAGTAGATCACTCAGGGTATGAAGAAAATTTTTCTTTGCAGTCTGCCTAAATTGTGGCAATCAAGGCAAGAGGAATACACAAAAGGCAGAGGAAGCCACTAGGGAAAGCCATATAAAAGTCTTTCATTCACAGTGCACCATTAAAAAAAACTTGAAGGGATAGTAGAATATTAGTGAAATGAAAGAGGTGAGAATACTGACAATTAAATGATAAAGTAGAGATGAGAGCAGGGGAGCCAGAAGTAGTGCATAAGTTAGCTAAAAGTGGAGATGTGTGACAAAACCTTATTGAAATCCACTAGTTAGTAAGCTAATTTCAAAATACAATTATAAAGGAGTTAGAATGAATTTACCTAGCACAGATGGACAATGACTCAGCCAGAAGAAATGATTTATTAGATGAAAAAATGCAAGACAACCCATGTGGTACTTCCATGTATGTTATTGGTCAGGGAAGGACAAGGAGTCTCTAGAACAACACAGGTTGTGTGCCGTGCCCTTGGATACCCACCATAACTACATGATAAGACACCACTTTTGTAGCTGCTGCACTTTGATTACAGACGTAGAGCAATTCATTTCTGACTTGGAATCAGACTTCCTTCTGTGTAGTTGGATAGTGCCAGAGGTGTTAGACAAGCTACTGAAAAACTCTGTCAGCGGCCTCATCCATAATGGGCCCTGCGTGCTTCTATATCAACTTTCCAGGGAAGAGAAACTTCCTAACACAGTGACATGATGATTACGGTGTAACTGAACACTTGCTGGAAGTGGCCGCAGTTGAGGACTGCTCCACAGGAGAGGATTCCATGCCTGGTATTGTGATCCTGGTCAAAAGCCTGAGACTAAGGAGGTCATAAGTCCTCTGGTCGAAATTTCTATTGTTAGTTTGCTAAGTAGTCATATTGTCAAATTGCCTTGTAAATATTTGTATTTACCCATGAACCTGGGCTGCTCTCAACCTTGGTCAAAGAGCCTTCCTTTTGAAGTGGAAAGCAGCCCGTGGGGAAATGTATAACTGATCAGCATTCTGAGAACAATAGACTGAATGTTCAACTCTAAAGGAGACGTCCGCATTAAGTCCACCACAACCCAAACTCAGGAAATATCTTGGAAGAAGAGGTGGGAAGAATCTTGTAGGCAGAGGATGGGAACAAATGTTGTGAAATGTTGTGCTCTGGACATGACATGGCTATCAAAGGTGCTAGGGAGTGAAGAAGCAAACCAGAGCAGTTCTCACATATTGCTGATAAACTTGTACAATAGCACAACTGTGTTGCAAAACAGTGTGGCTGCTGGTAAAAGTAAGTGCACATTGCTCATGTGACCTAGCAGTTAGACTTTCAAATATTTGTCCACGAGAAATAAATACATACATGTACCAAAAAATTACTGAGTAAAAGGTCACAGCAACATAATTCATAATAGCCACAAACTAGAGAGAACTCAAATATATATAAGCTACTAACTTGATAAAATCTGTGTTATAGTCACATAATAATTCAAAAATGAAAATCTGCTGATGCAAACAAAAACACAGTTAAAGTTCACAGACTTTATGTTGAGCTAAAAAAAATCCAGAACATGAAGATCTCCTTTGCATGAACTTATGCACTAGAAAAGAATTCTTTTTAATAAATAAAGAAAGTCTATAGGTGCTTAGGGTAAGGATAGAGGAAACTGTTAGAGGTGGTCAACAAAGGGGCACAAACAAAATGTTTCAGCCTTTAATTCATATGTTGATTATGTGGGCTCTATATGTCAAGCTGTGTTAGTCTGCAAACCTAAAATACTTAAGTCCTTGCATATTAATTATAATTTCCCAAGGAAGAAAATTAACATATTCATAAGGGGACATGCCTTTAAGAGATATCTTGATTAAAAAAATGTATGGTGCCCAAGAATCAGTCTTCTATCTTAACAAGCAAATGTAACCCACTAATCCAGGAAGCATTTAGTACAGAAAAATGGGTACACAAATAACTTCCATTTTTAATCATTACACTCATTGATGATAGATTGCCTTTTTTTCACTGGAGGCTGTTACCCAGTGGGAGCCACAAATAGAAAGGGGGCCTTTTCTATTAAATCTTACGATGTATATATAATATATATGTTATTTATTAAAATAATTACATGCATTTGATGGCAAAGTGGCATATATCGATCAAAGTTAACATTCAGGGACTAGAGAGATGAATCAATGGTTAAGAGCATTTGTTGCTCCTCCAAAGGACCTGGGATCAAATCCCAGTACCCACATGGTGGGTCACAGCTGGCTGTAACTCTAGTACCAGGGGATCTAATGCTTTTTTCTGGCCTCCACAGGCAACAAGCATGCATACAGACATACATGCAGGCAAAATACTCATACACAAAAATTTTTTAAAAATAAAAAGGAAAAATATTTTTTAAAGGAAAGCTTATAAAGTGAAATAACTTTAGTAAAAATAATCTAACAGATAAAATTGAACTGTTATAAATCCTAAACAGTTTAATCATATCTTGGTATTGCCCTACAATCTAATTAGATCTCACTGAACCACCCTAGGTATTAAAAACTACCGTAGGTCTTTGGCGTAGGCACAAGTGTTGCCTGTCTCCTGGCTAATCTGTTGGCTCTTGTTGAAACCGTGGAGCATCAGAGCTTGGCATGAAGCAGGTCACTTCAGGCTCTGAATCCTCTTAATAACTTGATAACTATAATTACTCTCTGCTAAGATCTCATCTGTCCCCATCAGAAAGGCTGCTCTGACTTTGGTTTAGCCCTTCTGCCATTCTTTCTGGGCAGAGCCTGGAGAAGGATCATCCTATATTACTTTCATGTATTTAAGGAAGGAAAACGTGAGATCAGTGTAGATGGTGATACATAGAAACAATTATCTTTCTATCAGAACCCAAAGCTCATTTGAAAAGAAATTTATATTTCCTCTAATACAGTTTCATTTTAGTTTTTTGAAGTTTTGTTTTTTTAAATACACAACTTTTTGTGATCCGGGGCTTGAACCCAGGATGTCACACATGGTATGCCTGACCTCTACCAACAATCAACATTCCAGTACCATCTTTGTTTGCTTGGTTTCTGTTTTACCCTCATTTAAAAATTGTTTTCCTCTTATTTTTGTAATCATAATATGATTATATCATTTCTCCCTCCCCTTTCCTCCATCCAAACCTTCTCATATACCTCTTGCTTTCTTTCAAATTCAGTTTCTTTTTTCTTAATTATTATTATTTTCATGTCTGTGCCTCATATAATGTATTTTGTCCATATCCAACTTCATTTCCTTTCCCCACCTGTTAATTAACCTGAAATTCTTCTTCTCAATAAGTCTTCTGTTACCTACCTGTCTTTAATTTTTAAATATTAATTTTTCTTAAATTTTTGCTTGTGAGTGTGTGTGTGTGTGAGTGTGTGTGTATACATCTGTGTTTGTGTGTGCATATCTGTACTTGTGTGTGGGTACGTGAACGTGAGTTCAGGTCCATGGAGGATAGAGGGCATCAGATCTCCTGTAACTGAAATTATGGTAGTTATGAGCAGTTCAGTGTAGTGCTGGGAGCTGAACTCAAGTCCTCTGCAACAACAGTAAGCGCTTTTACCCCCTGAGCCATCCCTCCAGTCCTTATTTTTTTTTTAAATGATGTATAACATGCAAGGCATGAGAGTTACTATTAAACTCATTTAAGTGTAAACTTTGGTGCCATTGAGTACATATAATTATCGTACTACCCATTTTTTTTATTATCGCTCAGCATCTGTTTATTTACTTATTTACACTGAAGTACTGAGAATCACACTCAGGACCCTAAACTTTCTGGGTAAGTGCACGAAACTACACCACCAATCCCTAAACTATCACATGTTCATGGATAATATTATCAGTTCATCTCCCCACTTAAAACCCTTGTTCAACTAATAGCAACTGGTTGAAAAGAGTTACCCATCAAGTTTCACCTCATAGTTTTTTCAAGCACATTTGTTTTGAACGCACAGAACTGAATCATCCTCAATAGCTGCTCAGAATAGCAGTTTACTCACTGAGAAATTACGACACAAGGAGTGTGACATTCTCCCATGATCCAGGGGATGAGGCTTCAGAACAGATCCTAGACAGGAGTTGAGTTTCTTCCCACTGAGCTCTGTCTGATTTCAGGAAGTTGTCCCTGCATAGTGTGATGAATCATCAGGCTAGAATAGCAAGTATGGCAAGTTTGATGTGCTTAGAAAAGATGAACTATAAAAAAAAAAAAACTAGTAGAGTGTCCAGTACATGTTCAATAACATTATTATATGTGCAAAATAATCTTAAAATATTGCACATTATTTAAAATCATTGCAATTATTTTAGCCATGCTACTCAGTATGAAAAAAAAATAGGAAAACATAGGTATTTCTGTGCTTTCCTCCTTTTGCTTTATTTATCTGATTTAATTAACAGCTTATTGTAGTCATTTTGAATGAAATCTGGCCTCATACATCCAATATTAAAGATCGATTTGAGGTAGTTTCAAGGCTTTAAATATCCCCCACAATGTTTTCGTCATCTGTTCTAAAGGGCAGATACATTTAAGCCTGAAACGTTAATTGTACAGCTTTGTTGTGTGTGTCCTGCCTGCTAAAGGAATTGATTTTTCTTTAGGCTTTTACTTGAAGTCATGCTATGTTTTGCTAACTTGCTCTGTCCTTCATACTCACTTTCAAAGGGATTTAGCTTTTTAAATTGAATTTAATTTTTAGAACAATCTTTTTTTTTTTTACATACTAATCCCAGTTCCCTCTCCCTCCTCTCCTCCTGCTCTCGCCCCATCTGCTCCTCACCCCATCCCCCATCCACATCCTGGAGAGGGCAAGGCCTCCCATGGGGAGTCAATAAAATCTGTCACTTCACTTTGAAGCAGGACCAGGGCTCTCCCCTTTGTATCTAGGTTGAGCAAGGTGTTCGTCCATAGGGAATGGGCTCCATGGCAGCCTACAGAATCTGATTTAGTTTTGAACCAGAGTGTGGTGATATTTTGTTTGTGATCTAATAAATAAAGCTTGCCGGAAGATCAGAGTGCAGAGCTAAACTAATAGAGGCCAGGGAGTGGCGGCATACATCCTTAATCCCAACACTGGGGAGGCAGAGCTAGAGAGATATCTATGGGTTCAAAGCCACCCTGGGCTATAGGAGACTAAATCAGTCTTAAAGAGAAACAGAACTGGGTGGTGGTGGCTCACACCTTAAATCCCAACACTAGGGAGGTGGAGACAGGAAGGAATATGGCTGGGAGGAGAGAGGAAGATTAGGCAGGAGGAGACTGGAGTGCAGGATTCAGTCTAAGGAGACAGGATTTTGCCCCTTTTGGTCTGAGGATTCTGTAGAGAGAGATAAAAGGTCTCTCTAGTGGCTGGCTCCTTTACTTCTCTGGTCTCTCAGCATTTACCCTGATATACGACTCTGGGTTTTTATTATTAAGACCAATTAGAATTCACAGTACACCAGAGGCATTTCGGTCCTTAGCTATTTCAAAAAGTCTCTCAAAACTGCTTTTCCTTGCCCTCTCTCCACAATCGCCTTTTCATTCTCCCTCTCATCCCCCACTCCTCTGGTGTGTATGTGTGTGCGGTATGGACATGTTTGGGTGCACAAATGCTATGACATGGGTGCAGAAGACACACAGAATAACCTCAGGTTTTAGTTCTTGCTGTCCACCTTGTTTGTTCTTCACTGTGCATACCAGGCTAGCTGGCCTGACAGCTTCTGGGGATTCTCTTGTCCCTGCCTTCCAACTCGCAGCAGGAGCACTGGGATTAAAGCCCTGCTATCATGTCTGGCTTTACATGGATTCTGGGGCTCCAAACTCAGGTCCTCATACTTTCATGGCAAGTACTTCACCTATTCTGTCACCTGTCTGGCTACGATGTTTTCAATAATGAAAAATCTTGATTTGGTGTGTTAAGGTTTATCGTTTAAAGCAGTCATATTGCACCATTTTTTTTTTCAGCAAAGCTATCTTGGCTTCAATTAAATTACATGGTAATACTATGTACATTCAATTTTTAAATTAATATTCACCTTTGATGAAACAGATATAAGGTAACAACAACAATAATAAAAAATTAAGTACACACATAATTGGTTTCTTCTGAATTCATAGATCAGACTTCTCTCTATAAATTAATCATACCTTATCTAATAGTAATTCAATAGTTTCTTTATTAAACTTTCTTTCATTGACTAATCCAGCTCACAAAGATCTCGTCTTTTCAAGAATTCTCACTGCAGTTACATCACACATTCTTCAATACCCCATCTTTATACTTCTGAGAGAGATGGATAATTATATTATCCCCACCCCCACTCAAAACCTTACTATAGCCTAGAAGATAACTCCTAATCTTTAACGGGCAATTGAATCCCCTCCTACTCAGACCCTATCTTCTTATTTGGCCATAACAGACATCCTGACCTAGAAGGACTGACCTCCTGATACTACACAGCTGAGAGCCCTTAAATGTGCCATATAACTTCACATTTCCTTCTATTCGTGTCCAGTCTTCTAACTGAAGCCTCTCATTCTGTTGTCACTGCTTGACACGTGTCCATTAGTCTTTTACTACCTGGAAGAGACTCATTGCCTTCATGAAAACTTCTCTGACAACTCATAGGCAAGTTAACAGGCTACAGACTTACTATAATGAAAATGGTATAATGGTGGCAGAAGAGCGGCAATAGAAATGTAATCTGACGGAGCTTCAGGAGCAGACTCATCGGTGTCTGGTAATTGAGTATGAAGCTAGGTAATTACGCTAAGGTGTGATTTCAATTAAACTATGCTGGACCAACTGATCATTTGTTTCAAGCAAGAAAGAACAAAGAAGAAAAAAGAAAAAGAAACCCATCATCATTTTATTCTTTGAGTGTTTTAGATCGGTCAAAAGACCATACACATTCTAAGAAAGCAATTCAGCCCTCAGTCACACCCCAGTCCATAATTACAAAATTTTATCAACATTTATGTAGTATTCAAATTAATATGTCTCATTATGATATTTTCATATATGTATATCATTATCTTTTGTTTTATACTGAACCTCCATTGTTTTCTATTGTCCTCCCACTATTGCCCTTGGGAGGGGGCATGTCTCAAGTAGTAGACCTCCGCTTTCATAATGCTCATATATATAATTATTTATGCGTACACATACTCGCATTCCATGTTCTTGGCTTTTTTTAGTTAATATGATAATTTTCAATTCCATTAAGCTTACTACAAATGACATAAGACGGTTCTTTGTGCTTATATAATACACGTATTTAATCACATTTTCTTTTTCCGTTCATTGGTTCTTATGCATCTAGACTGGTCCAGTTATCTTATTTTAATGTGAATCACATGGCATGGATATCCAAAAATTTCTTTGGTGTATTGATGCCAAATCTTTCTGGTATATTTCAGTGAATGGTATAGCTTTCTGAAAGACCTTCTTACCAATTTCCATAGTGGTTGCACTAATCACTTACATTCCTATAATTAAGTATGAAAAGTACTTTTCCCCAACAGTATTTGTCATTGTTTCTTATCTTAATGATAGCTATTCTGGCTGGGTCAAGATAGAATCAGCGTAGTTTTGATTTGCACTTTTCAGATGCTGAACACTGTTTTTCCACATATTTACTAGCTACTTGGAATTTTGACTTTGAGGACCATATTTCCAATTCATTTGTATATTTACAAATTGGATAATTTTTGATTTCTTGATAGATTCTATATACTAACCTTGCCTCAGATGGTAGTTTCTCCCATTTTGTAGGTTCCGTTTTCAGTTAATAGCTTCTTGTGCAATACAGATGCTTTATAATTTGTTATTGTTTCCCGAGCCATTGTTGTCATTTTCAGAAGTTCTTTGCTTGTACATATATCTTGATGTATTTCCCCTGTGCTTTCCTTTGGAAATTTTAGGGTTTGGGTCTTACATTAGAGTCTCTAGTACATTTGGAATTGATCTACTGTGAAAGGTGAGTGAGAGGGGTCTAGTTTTACTGCTCTACACGGAGATGCCCAGCTCTCACAGTATCACAAGCTAAGGAAGCTGTTTCACATTCAATGTATATATTTTTAAAATTCACATTGCTGTAGCTATGTGGCTTTATATGTGAGTCCTCTAATGTATTTCATTGGTTTGCATTTCTATTTTCGTGCAAGTACCATGTTGTTTTAATACTGTGACTCCGTACTATAGTTGATGTCAGGTAATGGTGATAGCAACAGCTATGCTCTTTCCGCTGAGAATTTCTTTGGCTACCTGTGTTTTTTGTGCCTCCAAATGAATTTTAGGACTGCTTTTCTATTTCTATGAGGAACGACATTGGCATTTTATGAAGATTTCATTGAGTTTGAAGGTCACTTTTGGTAATATAACCATGTCACAATATGGCTTCTACTGATCCTTATGGATATTTTTTTCTGTTTTATGCTGTATTCTCTAATTACTTCTTAAAGTTTCCTTGTGGAGATCTTTCACCTGACATCATGTCGCATTCTTCAAAATCTAAATTGATTTCTTATAAATGAATCATAAATGACAATGATGTAAAATGGAAGTAAATATATTATTTAGATTATTTTAGGTGAATAAATAATAAAAAACAAAAACAATGTACTTCAAAAAAGGTTAAATTTAACTACATAGACAATAAAACTATTAATGACGAGAAAATTCTGAAATATGAAACTAAAACTAGCGCATTAGGCACAATTATCTGCAGTATTTTCAGTATAATGGTCAAAATATTACTATCCAATTCAAAGCTGCTTAAATTCAATTTGAAAAGAATGAGTTTCCTAATAGAATAATAGGAAAACATTTTACATATCTGACCAATATATAAAAAGATGTCCACTATCAAGTACATAGTGAGGGGTAAAACAATATCAGTGTGATGCCATTTCAAACTATTGGATTATTAACAAAACTGGTCAAAAGAGCTAACATATGTTTACAGTGGGAGAATCAATTAAAATGGGCAATTTGGAACCAATAAAAGATGGTAACATTCTTATTCTATAAAAGAAAAATTCTACTCAAATATACTCAACGTAGAATATATTGTATCTAGAAAATATTATATGTATGTTCAAGAAAATTCAGTGTAGCAATGTAATAGTAGTTAAATGTAAACAGCTACAAACAACCACAGATCATTACCACAATGAACAAACCACATTTAATCTCTACCTATCCTCTGAAATATTATGTGGCAACTTGCAAAGATGAACTATTGATATAGTATGGTGCTGAATGTAACAGAGGCTACTACAGGAAAACATTAGTACCAGAGAATTATGATCGCATAAAATGTTAAAATGACAAAATTATTATTATATGCAGATACTAGGTATCTAAACACAAGAAAAAAATCTGGTTTAAAGGAATGCCAGTCATAATAATAATATGCTTATGTGTTTAAGTAACTAGGAATTAAATGCACAAAGTAACAAATAGCATAGATTTCCTTGTACTAGAACAGTATTTACTGTCAATAGTGTTAGCTTTTAAATTGTGTTTTCCCCACTACAAATGATTGTCTGCAAAATTAGAAAGGATATTATAGTTTATAAATAATCTCTCAAGGAAAAGGCAAGAGGTCAAACTTAGGGCAAATTAAGAAGTGAGTGAGTTCTAGTATACAATTGAACTTGCCTTGAATTTAGAAACTGTAATTTCATTCATGGTATCTTTTTGCATTAACTTGAAGGTTTTCAAGAATCATTATAACATGTTATTTGCCGTAATTTCTGAAAGTTTGATATTCTCTGAATTCTTCACCTTATTTGAGTCCGCTACACATATTTCCTGTCATTACCCCTGTGAAACAACATTTAGAAGTCTGCTACGATTTTACCGAGTTAGAAGGGGAAGGAGCTCTTCTAAGAATATAAGGCAATAAAGCTAGTAGATAATAGAGTGAGAATTCACGCCTTCGCTCATCAAGGTGAAATTTTATAGTTAGCATTTCTTAGTGTCATTAAAGTTTTATTTTATTTAAAAAAATTTATTTTAACGCTACTATAGTCTCCCCAAATGATACTGTTCTTCACATACCTTCCAGGAGGTTGGGGCTCACATTGTTTTTGGCAAACTATTCTTACCTTGACAACAATTGTGATAAAAAACTTTACTTAGCATTGCTTATGACATGTCAAAAAGATATTGAGCCCATTTCATTGGAAATTGGATATGTGTGGCTGGCAAGATATATCTTCAGGTTAGAGCATTTGCCCCATAAACCTGATCACCTGAATTTGATCTCTGGATACCATGGAGGAAGGAAAAAAAATCAAATCCATTCCTTTCTGATGTCTATACACATTCAACAGTATGCACTCACCTGCATACGCACACACACGCACGCACACACGCACACACACACACAAACACACACACCATATACATATACAACAATACTAAACAATTAATAAAATAAATATTAAATGGTATATGAAATATGTAGGGCATGGTGGATCTGATCCACAGCTTTCAGGGAAAGAATTATAAACCTATAGTGGCTGAAATGGAGATTTGTTGGGTTCATCTTCTCAAAGCACTAAGTGAAAGGTAAATCTCATAATGGTTCTTTGTAAATGCCATGTCTTCCTTTGTCAGTAACCAGTGATCACGCTGAACTGAACTCAGAGCCACTGAGCCTCTACTGGAAATCTAATGGATATACATTTATTGAAACTCAGATCTATACTCCATGGTTTAACTATCTACTTAGAGATAGGGTCTCACTATGTAGCCTTAGCTACCTTGGAACTTGCTTTGTAGACCTGGGTGGCTGTAAGATCACAAAACATCCACCTGCCTTTACTGCCTGGGCTGTGGGATTAAAGGTAGGCACTACCACCTTTAATGCAGTTTTTGAGAGACATGAAATGCTGCATAGGGAGATATAATCCAGATAAGGCTTTTAAATGGTTGGATATAGATAGTTCAAGAAAATGAACTTCAACAAACACCAAACCAAACTCACATGCCTTGAGTTCACTCTGTGTGTCAGATAGGGCTAAGACTGCTTTAGAGCTTTGATCTGTTTAAACTGAAGATGTGGAACATGAATTTTTGATAGACATATAGAGATCAAAATCACTGTTATAAACAGTTCAATCCATCTGTTTTCTAATGTATTTAAAATCTCTCTTAGAAAATTCTTAATAAACATTGAAATTATATTAGTTCTTTCACTGTACTTTTTTCCCTCTATTTTGTATCTTCTTTGTGATTGCTACTTTATAAACTTCGACTTAGCTTTCCCCTCTCTTCTCTTCTTTACGGTAACCCATTATTTTCTTTGTTTCTATGTATTAGTATTTTAAAATGCTTCATGGATAAGATGCACAGTTGAAAAAAATTATAGTATTTTTACTGTGTCTGGTTTATTTCAGTTAATGTTAATGTCTTTCAGCTTCATCCACAATGTATCAAATGTTGGCATCTTCCATTTTTTAAGGATAAGTCATAGTCATATCATAATTTCTTTATTCAGGCATTCATCAATGAACATTTAGGTTTTTTTCACATCTTGGCTATTGTGAGCAATGTTGCAAACAAATGTTGCAATGCAGGTATTTTCTTTTCTTTTATTGAAAATGGATTTTTGTTTCATATAATATATCCTGATTACAGTTTCCTTTCCCTCCACTTCTCCCAGTTTCTCCCCACATCCCCTCCCATCCAGATCTACTCCTTTTCTGTCTCTTCTTAGAAAACAAACAAGCTTCCGTGGAATAATAATAAAACAAAGTAAGAGAACAGGAGATAAAACGAAAAATAAGACATAGAAAAGAGCCCCAAAGTAAGCAGAAGAAACAGATGCCCACTCATTTACTAACTCTGGAATCCCATGCTAGCGCTCAAATGGAAACATAATGTATGCACAGAGAACCTGGTGTAGACTCCTGCATGCCCTGTGCATGCTGCCTCGGTCTCTGTGTGCTTATAAAAGCTTTGATCATGTTGATCTAGAGGACCTTGCTTTCTTGGTGCCATCCAATTCCCTCTAGCTTTTATATTCTTTGTGCTTCCTCTTCTCCTGGGTTTCCTGAGCCCTGAGGAAAGGAATTGGATGGAGACATCCCATTTAGGGCTAACTGTTCCAAAGTCTCCCATTCTCTGCATAGTGTTGTCATATTTATGCCCATCTGGAATTCAGGTATTTCTATGAGTAGATGGTTTTATTTTCTTTGAGTTTATATCTAATACTGTGATTGTTGAATGATTTGAGATATACATCTATCTATCTATCTATCTATCTATCTATCTATCTATCTATCTATCTATCTATCTATCTATCTATGTACCTATCACCTTTCTTTCTATTATCTATATTCCTCCAGAATATTCCCATAGTAGCTGTATCAACTTACATTCCCACCCATAATATCTGAAGCTAACTTTTCTTCACATTCCTACCAAAATGTACTTCTTAAATTTTGGTTGATGAATCCCTACTGGAGTGATACAGCATTGCAGTGATGATAATTATTTCCTTGATGATTAATGATTCTGGCCATTTTTTCTTTGGAGAACTGTCTCTTTTGGTCTTTTGATCACTTTCATATCAATTCATTTACTTATATACATTTACTATTGATTTGTTTATATGTGTGACATGTTTTGAATATAAAATATTATCAGCTGTATGGTTCATAAATATTTTATCCACAAATTATAGTAAGCATTTTAATTTTGACTTATTTTTGTACTTTGATATAGTCCCATCTCTTTTCACTTATTTTTCCTGTGATGTGGGTGTCCTATATGAAAACATCATTGACAAGATCAATGTCAAATAGATTTATATATATATATATATATATATTCTAGGATATGTACAGTTCCAGCTTTCACATTTAGGTACTTAATCCATTTTGAGTTGATTTTTCTTGAAGCTGTAAGACAAGGGTCCAGTTTCATTAACAGCACACTTTCAACAATGGATAAATCATCCAGACAGAAAATCTATTATCTGAACTTGAACATTGAATTTGAGCCACACTTTAGGCCAAATACAACTAACAGTTATATACAGAACAATCTGTCCAACAGCAATAGAATATACATTCTTCTCAAGTTTACATGGAACACTTTCTAAGATAGGTAATTTATTAAGTCAACAACAAATATGAGGCTTAACAAATTTAGGAATATTCAAATCATATCAAGTACCTTTTCAGATCAGAGTATTATGAAACTATACATCATGAATACTAAAAAATGGAATATTTATTTAAATACATAAATATAACAAAAACTCATAAGTAAGTAATGGTCAAAGAATTCAAAACAAAAATTAAAACTACATTGAGAAATTTTAAACTAAAAGCCAATCATGCAAAAGCCTCTAAGATACAACTTGGTTTTTAAAAAAGTATGCAGTAATTAATAAAAAAGTGTTCAAAACAAAAGATTTTGAATAATATTCTAGTATTTCAACTCAAGGACATACTAAAACAACAACAACAACAAAATCCAGATCTAGCTGAAAGCAATAAAAGATAGCAGAACCTAACCAAAACAACCAGGGCATTTGAAAAGAGGAGAAAATCTGTTAAAAATTGTTTCATTTGAAAATTTTAAAATTTAAACAGAATCAACAAATTTTTAGATACATGGAGAGAATGAAAAAGAAATGAAAACAAATCAGAAATGAGAACAGTGCAGGCTACTGTAAAAGAGAACTGGAAATTAACCGAGCCACAAAAGCTTTGACCTAGGATGCATCTTGCCTGCATGATGAGCTGCTGCAATGGTGGATCAGAACTTGTGTGAGTGGCCAACCAATGACTGGATTAACTTGATGCCAAGCCACAATGAGCCCATGCTCCTGACACAGACTGGATGGCCAGGAACCCCAGACTAGATATCCCAGAAACCTATGGTAGATTCAAACACTACTGGCACAAAAATATTAATGAAGTGATTCCTACTGATATTCTGCTATACTCATATATCCATGCCCAGCCCAATCATCAGCAGAGAGGCTTCCTCCAGCAGCAGATGGGAGCAGGTGTAGAGACCCACAAGTAGACATTATGCAGAGGGAGAGTCTAAATTGGAGTTATCCATCTGGTGCCCGCCCCCAAATTGGGGGACCCCCATGGAAGAGGGCAAGGAAAGACTGTAAGAGTTAGAGGGGATGTAGAAAACTAGGAGAACATGGCCCACTGAATCAACTAAGCTGGGCTCACATAGACTCAAACAGCAAGCAAGAATTGTCTTCGTGGATCCTGTTTTATTGTGTGTAGTTGTCTCTTGGAGGCCTGCTCATTTCTGAAGGGAAATGGAGAAGGAGTGAATCTAGGGGAGAAGAAAGGTGTGGGTGGGGGGTGTGGTATGAGTAGATGGAGGAGAAACTATGGTTTGGATGTATTGTATGAGAGACAAATCCATTTTTAATGAAAGAAAAGAAATAAAATGAAAGTGGAAGTGTTCCAATGCAAACCTTAAAAATTAAAAGTGCAATTAGGTATTATTGTGAGCAACTATATACAAACAAATTGCCTCACCTAGAAGAAGCAGAAACACATAACCTGCCACTATATAGCCAAGCAGGAATAGAAATTTAAGATTTGATGTTTGATGTACTAATAAAAACAGTCAACATGTTGAAAACTGTAAAATACAAGCACAATGAGGGAAACAAATATGTGCAGACAGATGCAAACAGAATTACAAAAATGAAAATATAGTATCCAAAATGAAATAGTGTGGTTTATGGATTAGATCAATAGAAGACTGAACATTCAAAAAATCAGTAAACTAAAATAAACCATAGCAGGAAGGAATGAAGAAACCAATAATTTTGGGTAAAAGACTATTTTCCATATTTAATGAAGCATGTAATTATAATCATGCTGCTGAATACCCCTGATCAAAAGACACTCAAGGGAAGGTGAAAAAGACATAGATTTCTGAAATCCTGCCACCCAGCCAGAACATGGCACGGCATATTATATAAAACATTGATAATATTAGCAACATGAGATTTAATAATGAGACCAGTGAATAAATCAGTAGAATCAAAAAAATGTTTATATTTTTCTTCCTTTCCCCATTTAAATGCCCTAAATTATACATTGCAGGAAAATACATCATATAAAAAAGGAATTGAAAAAAATAACAATAGAGAACAAGCACGAGTTGTCTCTAGAAATATTCTTTTTTATTTATTTATTTTTTCTGTTGAAAGATCACAGCCTAACAAAGAATATTGTGTTTTCTTATACATCTATCTCTATCTATCTATCTATCTATCTATCTATCTATCTATCTATCTATCTATCTATCTATCCATCCATCTATTTTATGTTATAATTATTTATCTATCTTTTTTTATCTATCTATGTTTTATGTGTTCTCATGTGTTTCCTTGTCTATGTTTATGTTCACCTTGTACATGAAGGAACCCACAGAGGCCAGAGCATATTACCAGATTCCCTGAAACTGGAGCTGTAGATGGCTATGTTAGGCTGTGGTAGTGCTGAGAATTGAGACTCTGAACCATGCAAGCGCTCTTAACCACACAGCCATCATCTCTCCAGATATCAAAAAATAAAGTCATGCAGGATGAAGGGGCTGCATTCTTGACATACACAGAAATGACAGAGTGATAATGCAGCTAAGTGGTAGCGCACATGCTTAGTATGTGGCTGACTCTTAGGTTTAATCCCTAGAACCTAAAATAAACAGATGAAGCAATAACCAAACAACAAATGGAGAAAACACATTCAAGTAAGTCTTTGTCAAAATAGTTATATAAAGAAAATCCTAGAGATTTGCATCTTATATCAAATAAAGAAAATAGGAATAATCAAAATCCTACTTTCCCATCTAAATATGTGTGTGCTAGACAAAGGATTGTGTGTACAGATGGACAATTTTCGACAATGCTGGAATGATTATAGAATACACAATTTTCTAGAAAGCTTTTTCATGATATTTAAGAGACTCAGAAATATGTACTGTCTTCATTTTATGATATCAATATTTAAGACTCTGTCTTTAAATAGTAGTCAGGGACAGTGCCTGATCTAATGGGAGCTCACCAAATCCAGCTGGACTGGGACTGAACGAGCATAGCATCAAACTGGACCATCTTAATGTGACTGACAATTGGGGCAGACTGAGAAGCCAATGATAATGGCACTGGAATTTGTCTCTACTGTATGTACTGGCTTTTTGGGATCTTAGTCTATTTAGATGCATACCTTCCAAAGCCTGGATGGAGGGGGAGGGCCTTGGTATTCACACAGGGGCAGGGTACCCTGCCCTCTCTTAGTAGTGGAGGGGGAAGGGGGAGTGGAAGGAAAGTGGGAAGAGGGGAGGAAGTGGAAATTTTAAATGGTATTATTTATAAAGTAATAAAAAATTTACTCTCAATAACTTTATTGTAATGGAAATAATTAGATACTGACTGACTGAGAAATTTTCAATGATTAATTTGATCATGTTGTGTTTAAGATATCAAATTTTATAGATGATCACATTTGCTTTTACCATGGAAAATGTTCTCAATAAATAGTAAATAAACCTGGGTAAAGCCTTAATAGACAGATATAAACTTCATGCTCTCTGTACATTTATAATAATAAATAAAATTTGGTTAGAAATACAGAGATTTTTATAGCTATTTTTACATTCTAGAATCATAGGAGTTTCTATTTTTCTTTAATAGTTATGCTCTTTCCAAATATTCTGCAATGAGTGATTATGAATATGTACAATCAGAAAATATGCAATCAAAATCATTTTAAAAGTTTACAATGGACTCAAGTTTTCAATATTAGATTTTGACTATGGAAAGAGAGATTGCAGAAGTGTATTGATACAGTCAAGCCCAGAATAACTGTGTGTACTTAATTCCTTTTAGAATTTAGTTACAGAAGATGTTACATCCCAAATTTTGGGTCAATTCTTTGCTTCTAGGTTCCCTGCCCTATGCCAGTTGGTCTATATCCAGGAACTTTCAACTTCTTGAGCCATTAGTCTGAACAAAAATAAGGTGTGGCTACAGAAAGAAGAGCTATCCCGCAATGTATTTCGAAGCCAGAAATAAATCATTTAAGAAACCCCAACAGCCATACAACACACACCCAGTTTTTAATCATGTCACTCTTCTCCCTCCAGTTTAGCAGTATGGAAAATTAAGAGATTTAACCTTGTTTTTAAAATTCCTATCCAACACTTGGACAAAATTAGCCCAGTTGAGGCCTAGAATAATTTGTCCTAAAGCAATCAAATCAAAAGAGCTGCCCAAGCTTTTCCCTTTCAAGTTATCCTGACAGTCTTTTCTTTTTGGAAGTCTCTGGGCAGGTTTTTTTTCTAGATGAGCCTCAATGTCTTGGCTGGTGTGATAGTTTTTAGGTCTGACAGATTTGTTTGTCCTGTACTGCAAGCGTTAGGAACTTCGACTGTGAAATCTGTCTGCTGTGGATCATCTCTCTCCAAATGCACACCATTCTGCTACTCTTGTGAAAGATTCTGCATTAGCAGAATCCACAGTTGTCTCAGGGGTGGGTAAGTCAAGGTGATTGCCCTGAGCATCTTGTTACAGGAAATGGGGGATGTGTACTGTTGGCAGCTGTGCAGCAATTTAACTGGTCGACACAAGAGAAGTGGCCTCTGCCAGAGTACACCACAAAAAAAAAAAAAATGAAGCTCGTTTAACATCAGTTCTTAGCCTTCTTCCTCCTGCCAGCACCATAAACATTGCCTAGAATATCTATCTCCAGGTCTCTTAGCTCTTTTCCACTTAATTGTTTCCTAATTTGGTGGATACAAATGAAGGATTTGGGACAGGGAAACACACAAGGTGATTTCTTCACAATGTCCTATATATTGAATAACAACAATGTACTGAAAAGCAGTAATGTTATCATATATTTTCCACACAATAAACATACAGATTTATATAATCAATTAAATTGCAGACAATAAGTTTTCAAAGCTGTCAGTGTTACAGTATTTCAAAAACTGGGAGCATTGTGGTGTTCATGGGAAGTTACAAGAATCAGATGAGCTCCAATGGCTATCTTAGCTACTTAGCTATTTATATAATGGTCTGTCTAGACACTATGAATATCACAGCTCATTTATTTTTGTCATTTGATAAGAACTCACTATTTGGTTCTGCAGCATGTTTGCCACTTTGGGGGTGCTCTGAGACAACATGGATTAGTGAATGGTATTGAACTTTTAGATACAACACTGTATATTGACTTTACATCTCTATACATATGCAATCACTAACAAGTTGAACTCTCTTTGACACTCTCTCACACATGGAACACCGCTGTGGCTTAAATATGTGATATACTTTCTAACACACATTTGAAATTTATTCCAAAATTTATTTGAAGTTGGTGTAGGAGGTCCTTCTGTTTGTGTGTTGCTCTCATTGGCTAATTAATAAAAAAATTACTTGGCCTGATAGGGCAGAACTTAAGTAGGCGGAGAAGACAACTGAATTCTGGGAGGAAGAAAGCAGAGTGAGAGAGCCACCATGGAGCTGCCAGGTCAGCCATGCTAAATCTTTCCCAGTAAGTCACAACCTTGTGGTGATACAGATTAATATAAATGGGTTAAATCAAGATGTGAGGGTTAGCCAATGAGATACTAGAACAAATGGGTCAAGTAGTAACTTAATTAATACAGTTTCTGTGTGGTTATTTCGGGGTGCCAAGTGAATGTGGAGAGATCTGGCATTAATTCCATTAATAAAAGGAATCCCACACAAGCTCAGAACTAAGAAATATACAGGCATTTATTAATAGATAAAACTTACAAATCAGGATTCTCCGCGTGAATAATGGATAAAGATGAGATCCAAACAAACCGAACCAGCAAAACCAGGGTCGAGGGGGAAAGTCAGAGAGGAAGAGAGCCAGACATACTTCCACATCCAGGTAAATAGTCTATGAGGCCACGCCCCAATAGACAGGCAGTTGTTAGCTATACACCTTCTCGCAGCATGAAGTTGCAAGCTATGAGAATGTGGGCATGCTGTGCTCACAATCAGTGTGTGTCTGTGTATCTGTGTACACCATGCACACACATCAGTGTGTGTCTGTGTATCTGTGTGCACAGTGACTCTGTGCTTACTCCTCAAATTGTTTGATACCAACCAAAAAGCCTTTTAAACAGAGAAATAGATCCCAAAGGGGAAAGTGTCGTGCCTTATGTGTCTCTATTGGAAATGTGAAGCTCTTCCATTTTGTCTTGTTCTAAATTATATTGTACCTTCCTGCTGCCATTTGGTCAAAATAGAAAATATTTACACTTTAAAGCTAATTTTTCTACATTCAGTCCCACACACAAACCTTTGGGAAGGAAGTGGTAACATTAAACTTAGTAATTTAAAAAATTTGACTGTTAACCTTTCTTATTCTGAAGTAAGGAGTATCTGAGCAAAAAATCATTTTGCTGAGGTCTTACGTTCAATACTAATTATTACACCCTATGTAAACTTCTCATATACCCACAACCGGTGCTGGAAAAAGCTTCCCAAATTCTGTGTTTGTCATTGTTTCTTTGTTTACACATAATGTTGGTGTTTAATATTTTGAAGCTTGCAATTTAAAAGTTCTAATTTTGATGACTTGAACTTTAAAATAAAATGTGGAAACAAGTAGGGCCCTTGGGTAAAGCAATTATAGCTCTGCCAGTATGAATGGATTAATCCATGCAGATGATCAATGGATTTATGTCCTAATGGCAATTTCCAGAATGAGTCTATTATAATAGCTAGCTTGTCCAGGTTTCCCTACTGCTTCCTGTCTCTCACTTGTGATATAACTTCCTCAGGACTCAACCAGGAGGAAGGCCATCACCAGATGGGGTCCCCATTTTTGTACCATAATGGTGAACATTTTTCTTTATAATGTATTAGGTCTGTGATATTGTGTCACTGGCACCAGAAACCAATCAGATTTAGACAAGGAATATGTGTTGCTCAGAGTTCTTATAAAGAAAAAGTGTGATTTAAAAAGCCATTCACTTACTGTCTGTCTGATCTTAATCTCAATACTACAAGTATTTGTGTTTGTTTGTAGGTGTGTAAACAGTAAAAGTACTAGCAGCAGAATTGTTATTGTTTTGTTGTTATTATTTATTCCCAGGCTAAAATTTCAGTGATTACTATAAATAGATTATTGGGTGTCAGAGTAGAGCTAGAGACCTGTTTATTAGTGTTTCCCTGGACAATTTTTAAAAGTAAATATGTTTGGCTACTTTTGCAACTGTAACGTTTAGGTTATTTTTAAAAGTCTAATCATAGCTCTAATTTAAATGTTTATTTTCCTCATCAATATTTATTTTATGATTTGAAAAAAATCTCCAGAGAGTTTACATTTTTTCCTGAAACTGAAGCTAGAGTTACTGGCATGGCAAACACACGTGAAAAGTTAGTTTTAGGAAGCAATTGCTCTATTTATTGCTGATAGCCCCAAATGCCACATGTAAATGTAGCTAGCCAGCAGAACTCTTCCCCCAAATGGAAAACTCATCCACAAGAGATGCAAGCCAAGCAAGTAAGGCATGTGGCACATACCAATAGTCTACCTCTAGCAAACATTATTCCCTACAAGATAAGGTGGAAAATCTAGTAATTAGGAATTTTAGCCAGTAGGATTCAATTCCTGAAGTTTCAAGAAGCCCTCAACATAAAAGAGATCTCAATTATAAGATAGCAACAGAGCATTAACTGGAGGGCAACATAGACTCAGTACTTAATTTATTTCTTCAACAACTCTTTATTGATCATACAACTCCAGAAAACTACTGAAGCAAAACTCTTGATACATTTTTCGTGTTTCCTCTTTACTCCAGTTTTAGAAATGATATAGAATTGTCTTGTAACTATTGACACTAAAACTTGGCCTCTGCTCCATATGCAATTATTAATGGCACACATCCAAGGAGCCAATATCTTTGGAAATGTCTCTTGAGCACCAAAAATCAGATCACAGGCTTCCCAGGGCTTCTCTGTTTCATTATCTTTAGTGTATGGGTAGAATTTTTAGAGTTAAAACTGTGAAGGAAATAATTCAATCCCACTGAAGAAGATTGAAATCACTCATAAAAAGTATCAGGCACAATGATTTAATGTGCCTCAAAGTATAATTAAAGGTATTGAAGGGGGCAAATGTCAAGTATAAATATATTTTACAAAGCACATTTTTGGTCTTTGCTTTATATAGCCTCTATGTTTGACATATATCACTTAGCCTTGAACAGAGTATGAGACCCTTCCTTCGAAAACTATATTGTGTTTTTTAAACAATTCCAAATATAAGGAACACATTTGTTAATATTTATCTATGTGCATGAAATCAAACCAAAAGGATGTATAGTTTCTCTGATGTTATAAATGATTTCAAAATATGTAGTATATAAAGAAAGTGAAAAAAAATCCTACAACTCTTCAGGGCTCATAGCAATGGAAACCACATTTTTACTGTGTCCTAGATCTTACCACAGAATGGAAATTGCAAAGAAAATTTCGTCAATAACAGGGGAAAATACTATGTATGATGCTTTCAAATTCTTCAAGATCTATAGGTGGGGATTGTAGAATGGGAGTCAAATGCTATCTAATAGATCAGTCTAGTATAGAAAATACACCCTCAACGTTGGATGATAAAAAAACCAATTAAGTGAAATCTACATAAATCTGTCAATTAAATCTACCACAGTATTAGTGCATGAAGTGACCATTATAGATGTAATAAAGGAACATCACAGAAATAGACTACTGTTTATACAACTATAATGGTTTTGAAGTGACAACCATGAAAATTATGCTAAATAAATAACATGGCATGCTTTGCTAGTACAATTGTGTTTAATGTGAGGGCAAATGTGGCTTTAAAGTTATTGGAAATAATTTTTGTAAGTCAAGCTTTCTGCAAATTGTTCCATCAAGAAATATCCCATGAGAACGTTAACGTTTTGGACATCACTTCAGATAAATATCTTGATAAGTAATCCTATGTAATATCACACATGACTATTGTCTCTCCTTCCTACCCTACTTCCTTCCCTCCATTCCTTTCTTCATTTTTGACATAGGGTCTCATTGTACAGCCCACAACACATAGAAATTTTCCCATCTCTGCCTCCTGAGAGTAATGGTATTTCACCTCATGCCTAGAAATAAACATAAATTTTAAACTTTAGCTCCATTATGAACAAGAAGCTCTGACCGTAGGGAAAAATTTATAATTTTTTTCTAAATTAATGAATTTGAAGCCAGACATGGTGGTGCAAACGTATAATCTTAGTACTTGGGTGGTAGAGGCAGAAGGATCAGGAGGAGCTCAAGGTCACCATCTTCTACATAGTGAGTTAAATGACCTATCTCCTTACTTCAAAACCCCAAAGCAACTACAACAAAAGACTACATTTGTTAATCTTGTCTTGATTAAGTATTAAGAGTCTTACTTTGCTTTCAGGAAATACATTCCTAACCCTCAGTATAAGCCTGAAAACAAGGAAAGTATAGAACCCAATATATACTTTAATATGTATGTACTTACAGTGGTTTAATTTATAAATGAAACATACTAATAGGTTAATCATAGCAATAATAAAATATAGTGATTGCAATGACATATGGTTAGAAAATTCATTGAGAAATTAGGAATTTTTTATTTTTTAAAAGAAAACAAACTATCCTTTTTCATTTTGCATACCAATTCCAGTTCCCACTCCTTCCCTTCCTTCCATTCCCTCCACCTTCTCCCACAACCCCGAACCACATCCACTTCTCAGAGAGAGTAAGGCACATGACTTTGAGGAAGGACCAAGTCTCTCCCTACTATATCTTAATTTTTTCTGTGATTTTCCAGTGAATGTATTTGAATCACAGATGATCACATATAATTGAAAGTGTGAATAACTGAAATCATAAGCAGTCTAAACCACAGATAATAGTGGAGTATTAGAATATTCTCTACAACATGTTTATGCCATCTGCTATTTTTAGGGCATTCTTCCATTTTCCCCATGAATTCTAACATTGACCAGGTACCAACATTTTATAGTTATTGCATGTAACTACTTTTCCACATGAGTATATATTAGTTCCCTAACAAAATGGAAGGTCTTTATAGAAAAGTCAGTGGGCTAAGCCTTCTGAGATTGTTGTCAAAATGCCCACTATAGTAGTTTGTGCATAAGGACAGGCATACAGTATATGGCTAATTTACTGACAGACATAAGGCTTGATATTTTTATTTCCAAGTCTGAGTGATGATATACTGATCCCTCACCTACTTCCTTGTTTTTAACGCTATCTGTGCACTAACAAATGCATCTAAAAGTGTTAATAATGTTTTAATAAATTTTACCCATGTATAATGCATTGGATCCTTTTACCCACCATATACCCATCAATATACTGTATTTCAGTCTCATAGACTCCTACATCAGCTATAGAGTTTGAACTTAAACTTGCTCATGAATACATTCAAACACCAAGATCTTCCTTCTTCTAAACATGATATCAATGTGGAGTTGCTTATGTATTCAAGTTCCATAGCAGATAACAAAAGGACAAATTCACTGTTCCATGTGCCTATCTGCTACCTAGTTTCCCTCTGGGCCTCCCTATCATTTATTTTTGATGGAAAAGAAAATTAAAACATGGTTCCCTTAGATGATATACTAAGAAACGAACCATGGGAAATCTAATGTCATGAAAATATGAATCATGCTCTTGGACAAGTGATTATCATCTCAAGTCTAAACAACAGCATTTTTTGAATCAGTGACCCTGACAGGACCGAGATGTTAGAAGGTGGAATGATGATATATAGAGTTTACTTGGCCGGTAGCTGGTAGCTCAGTGAATATTTCCTTGTATCTTCTCCCTCTCTTTTGCATGTTTTGCCATTAGCTTAAGAAAACAAAGCTGGGTCTTTACCTATCCTGACAAAACACTTTCTTGATTCCTTCCCCATCTACAGTATTCTCCATTCACCCAATAATGTACTCCAAGGGTTCGTGTATTTCACAAATTCTTTACCTTCCTTCAAAGTCATTGCCTTTTCTAAGATCACCAGTGAACTCCATATTTATAAGCCCAATGTAAGGTCTTTGTTTATGATACTACTTTGTTCTTCAATCCTGCTTAATTCTCTCCTAAATTTCTGTTTTCTCTTGGGGCTGGAGAGATAGCTTAGCAAGAGAGTGCTAAGGTTCCGTCCAGAGCACCATGACATAAAAGAAAGAAATTTGCTTTCATGCCTTGTTTTATAAATAAATATTTTATTAATTCTGTGAAAATATCATAAAATGTATTTTGATTTTATTCATTCCCAACTCATTACCTTACTCTTAACAGACTTACCCCTACCTCCCTACTCTCTGACTTGCAGTGTTTTTTTTAAATATCCATTTGTCTCCAACTTGTCCTGTTCATATATGTTTTAGCAACAGTGATCTTGTTGGTAGTGTTCATTTTTACAGAAACAAATCTGATATGGTTAGTACTTGAGTAATTTTTAGTGAGATTGTATTTGAAGTAAGGCAATGTTCTTCAAGAATAAATGGTATGGGGATGTAGCTAAATTGAGTGTTGAGTGTCTAGTATGCACAAAACCTTGCATTCAATCCCCACCCAGTACTTCATAAAACTGGATGCAGTAGCAAACACTTATAATATCAGTATTCATGTTTTGGATACAGGACAGTTGGAATTTTAAGGTGATCTTTGGCTATATAGTAAGTTTGAGGCCAGACCGGGCAACATGAGTGTACTGGTTTGTTTGTATTCTCAGTCTTACAAAACGTAGAGTCACCCTGAACATGGGCATCTCAGTTGAAAAATTACCTTTATCAGATTGGCCTGTGATCATGTGTATGAAATACTGTCTTGACTGGTGACGGGTGTGGGAGGGCTCAGTAAACTGTGAGTTGAACTGTCGCTAAGCATGTGGACATGCACTGTATAAGAAAGCTAGCTGAGCATGAGCCACTGAACAAGTCAGCTAGCATGGTTTCTTCTTGAGTTCTTTCTTAAGCTCCAGCTCTGACTTCTGAGGATTGTGTTCTAGAAATGTAAACTGAAATAAACTCTTTTCTGTCTATGTTGCCTTTGGACATGAGTAATTTTTGAGACTTTCATACATGAATAAATTGAGTTCTATCAATCCCAACCCTCCCTCTCAGCTCCAGCTTCTTCCACGTCAAACTCACCCCTTTCAAATTCATGTCCTCGTCTTTTGTAGTTGTTATTGTTACATAATTATACATTATATATACATGAGACACATATACACATGAACACATATACTCACCAACATGCATGTACACACACATACACAAACACATACATTTTGGGTTCAGTAGGTATTGCCTGTATACATATCTGTTTAAGGTGAGACACATAGGATTGGCTAACCTATCAAGGGTTTGTTCCCGGAGAAAATGAATTCTCTTTCCCCCAGCCATTGAAGTACCTGTAGCTCGTCATCTACGGCTGGGGCCTTGTAATATTTTCCTCAGTCCAGCTGTCATGTTGACTGCTGTGATTACAGTGGAGGTCTTGTCGAAATTTCATAGGTGCAGCATCCTTTTTATGTATAAAGACACAATCTCACAGCAGCTGTCCTGGTGATCTGGCTTTTTGCAATATTTGCCTCTTCTGCAATTTTTCATGTACTTAAGTATAGGGATTTTATTTATTTATTTATTTATTTGAGTCAGGGCTTGTTTTTAGCTTCCGAGCCTGTCCTGGAACTAGCTCTTGTAGACCAGGCTGGCCTCAGACTCATAGAGATCTGCCTGCCTCTGCTTCCTGAGTGCCTGGATTAAAGGTTGTGTGCCACCATCACCCAGTAGGGATTCTTTTATAGAGGTACCAACCAGGACTGGGTACCCCAGAGTTACTTATTCTCTGCATTTGAACTAGTTATGATATCTGTAGTAGCCCCAATCTACTGTAAAATAAAAGCCTCTTTGATGAGGAAGAAGAGATAAATTCACCTGTGGGTATAAGGATAAGTATTTAGAATACAGTTCAAAATATTAGTTTAAAGAAATGGAAGTAGTAGGTTGTTCTCTAGGGACTATGACCCCTCTTGTCATGGGTTATTGAGTAATTTTATAATGCAGACATGAGTTTTTTTCTTACTGAGTTGGCCTCCACTCCTATTACATAGCTGTTGGTCAGCCCTAAGACATTAAAACCACTTTTCCACCATTGGGGATATCTCCCTGGGACAGTCATTATTGTGGTTTGCAAGCTTTATATATGGGCAGAACTGTTGGCTAGTCTTCTCCCTTAGCAACCTATATTGCAACTTCAGATACTAGGAGTACTAGCTTTCAAGAAGGAGGCTTACAATTCCCTACTGGTCTATATCCTTCTGTGCCTAAAGCATGTGGTGTCTTCCAAAATAGGGTCCTACCTTAAAGTTCTGAGAGGTATCAAAGGGAAATGGAAAGAGACTACTGTTTCAGAGCAGTGGCTCTCCACCTTCCTCATGACGTCATCCATTCATACAGTTCCTCATGTTGTAGTGACCTCTAACTATAAAATTATTTTTTGTTGCTACTTCATAATTGTAATTTTTCTACTGTTATGAATCATAATGTAAATATCTGTATTTTTCAATGATCCCAGGATCATTAAATTCCCAAAGGGGATACAACCTACAGGTAGAGAACCACTGTTTTGGAGGGTCTTTTGGACCTGTCATTCATAGTTTTTAATAGTAGCAATAGAAAAGCAAACTATCATAATGAGATCTCATATTTAAAAAAGAATAAACAATGTAAATTTAATTTCTATGCTAAAGAGTAAAACCTGAAGTTAGTATAATTACTATAGCAGTAGTTTGACATTGTCATCTTGGACCAAGTAGATGAGGACAATAGAAGACAGTAGAGCTATTGGAGACAGAGTGCTACAATCTATTACAGTATGAATTGCATTTCTTTGACTTTCGATACTCTGACAAGCATGGTGGTCAATCACACTTAAATATCAAGACATGGGGTATTTAGGTTTCTTTGTTATTAGGGACCAAAACTTGTATGTTTTATATAATCTTAATAGTATATTCTCTTCTTTTCCACAATACCATGTTAGTGTTCAGAGGATGTAGCTTATATTATAGGATTCTAAACAGACTTTTATGTTAAGAACTTAAACATGAAGTATTTTTAAGACTTGATTAAATGGGTATGTATCCTGATAGTCCTACGGGTGAATAGTTATGTACGAACTGGCAAGTCTCTTTCACTATCTGGCTATCTGTTTTCTCCACAAAACCAAAGAAAGTTCAATGCCATAATTTCTTGATCTTTTCTATTTATAATGTTTGGGATTCTAAAATTTGAGAGCCTCTTGTACATATTGTATGATGAGTGATCATAAAATTTCACTTGATTAGGTCAAGGTCGATGAGAAAAACATAATGAGCATTTGTACAGCATAAAGGAAAGGCCATGTTGAGGTCTGAATTATAGCTATAAAAAGGTAACTATTTTTCTCTACTAAATTTTACCTCCCAATTCTGACAACTTTTGTCAATTCCTTCTAATATCTGACATCTTCACTGTCACAAGATACACTTAGAGAAACCTACTTCTATCTTTAAAGAGTTCATTTTTGGTTTGAGGGTGCTTTTAAACAGTTATCCTCTCCTCTCTATTCTTACCCATTTTCTTCCTTCATAGATACTATGTGAAATACACTTAAATCCAAGAGGGCAAGGCTACCTCCAAATGCATGCCACCTGATCACTGCCATGCTCATGTCCTCTAATCTAATTGGCTCTTCTCCTCTTACACTAAACATCTTCCTTTCCAATGCAAAACCACACACATAGGAAGAGGATAGTATTCTTATCTGATTAAAAATTGCAAGAATAATTACTGTCCTTCTCATACTCTTTCAAGGTCGGAATCTATCACTATTATGCTTCAAAAATTCGGTAGTGAAACTCCATTCAGCACATCTACCCAATCTAGAATACTTCAGTTTGAGAATGAGCACAAATTGTTACCAGTGCAGACTTGCAGAAGTAGTACCGTCATGCTGGGAGAGTAAGGTTTTACAGACTTTAGGCAATGAGAAAGACACTTCAACAAGAAAATACTGGCTCTTTCTATGGAAAGAATGTGCTTCAATTAGCACCTATTTCCTAAGTATAGACTTTGCTGGGGGATTAGACTCATCCATATTAACTGCTAGGTGGGAAAATGCTGTAGCGCAGAGGCTGTAACATACAGATGTGCAGTCACAGACAGTTGCTGGTCCATTAAGAAATAACTCACATCCCACTGGATTAAAACAACAAGGGTACATCTTTCACTTTGATTACATGTTCAATACAAGCTGGTAAGGTGAAGGCTCTGTCAGGTAATCATTCAAAGAACTGACTCAAAGGACAACCCATTTTGAAATAGGATTCCACGTCACTACAGAAGAATAAATGAAAAGCTAGATTATGAACACTGGCAACGAAATGTTTCTACCAAGAAATGACAAGGGACCCTTCTGCTCACATTTCTAGAGCCAAAGAAAGTCATTTACAAATGATGTCAAAGGGACAGAGAAGTATAAACTTAATATATAGTTGGTTGCAAGGGGAACTCAAATATTTGTGGCAGCCTTACTGGCTACTAAAGGCACTGAGCACGCCAGTCATGATATCAGGGATTCAGTTGTAATTTTGCCATTAGGTACATGACTTTATAGCAGTTTGATTTATTGAACCTGGTAATCATCCATGCTGATTAAGTGGAAGGATCAAATCATGATACAGGATAGAAAGTATACGCTATTAATAAAATATAAGGCCAGATATATGAACACACACAATTTATTATGAATTATTCAGTCTAAAATAGAAGTATAGGGTACTTCTTCAGATAGAATGCAGTGAAGTAAATTGTAGAGGAGGGGGTGACAATTGTTTCACTACCATGAAGCAATAATTTGCTGCTTATAGAAGGGATACACACTGTCACTTCTTTGATATAGTGCAGTATTTGAGTACTTCAAAGGAGCTAAACTGGTGCCAGAATAGCTCTGTGATGATTGGTAATAAGAGATAGATCAGGGTCTGTGTTGCTATGAGAAGGTTCGAAGCCAATGATTTCATGCAATTAAAAAGCTTGCAACCACTCTCACATCCAATTAACTTCTTTTTCAAAGCCAGCATTCCATGCAGTGCAATAATGTAAGTTATTAATCCAATAAATTACCATAAATAAAATTGCCTTTATTTGGAACTCACCTAGTTGATATTTCCTGGATTGACATGTGTAGGGAAAAAGATAAAGAGTTTAACAGAGAAGTAATAAAATAAAATTCCTTCTCTTTGTCTCTCTGAAGGAGCCAAGTAAACAACAGTTTATGAAGTATGTCAAGCTTTGGGGGGGCATATAAAGGGTTCCAAATGCACATCAGTAGCACCTCATGTCAGGACGACATAGCTGAGCTTTCTATGATACCTCCTATTTGTCATCATTTGTGTGACGGCTTCTTTGCATTACCTTCAAAGTACTAGGAAGATTCTAATAAGAGTGCTCAAGAAAAGGAACAATAACTGTCTTCTGATTTTCCTTTTGAGATGAATTTGTTGGTGCACACATATACAATATGCATTTTTAATTAGAAATGTGCTGTATGGTACATCTAGAATATGCAGATAATACCACGAAGTCAAATTTGAGGGATAGGAGAAGCTGCCTGAAGACAGAAAGGAGCCACTACTACTCAAGCAACTTCCTAAGGAAGGCTACTCTTTTTGAATAGGTAGCTCTAATGCAAATGATGCAACCAAGCAGTGGTGGCACACGCCTTTAATCCCAGAACTTGGGAGGCAGGGGCAGGCAGATGTCTGTGAGTTCGAGGCCAGCCTGGTGTACAAGAGCTAGTGCCAGAACAGGGTCCAAAGCCACACAGAGAAACTTTGTATTCAAAAAACAACAAAAAAGCCCCCCAAATAATGCATTTGACTGTGCTATTCAATATCATTGTTGTTTGTTTCATCCTGACTTTCTTTTACAAACATATACGTACACAAATTTGACAGTTTAATCATGTTTTTCCTTCTGAATCTTATTAATAAATTCTGGGTCTTGTTACAGACACTATTCTTGGTGAAATCCAATTAAAAGAATGGAAGCATTAAAAGAGGAGGGGCTTAATGAAGTTGACTGTCTGGTGCTTTGATGCTTTTTTTTTTCTTTTAGAGCTTTATTTTCCTTTGGAAGAATCTTTTCTAAGATACTTAAATAAATACCACAAACTATACATTTTCAACAAAAAAGAAAGAAAAGAAAAGAGAAAAAAGAAAAAATATCCATGTAATGTAGGATTTCCCTCTGTATGCTGTGATTACCATTAATGAATAAAACAAACTGCCTTGGCCTGTTGATAGGGCAGAACAAAGCTAGGAGGGGAAAACTAAGGTGAAAGCTTGGAGGAAGAAGGGCAGAGTCAGAGAGAAGCCATGGAGCCACTGCTGGAGACAGACACTGAAACTTTACCTGGCAAGCCACTGCCACATGGCGATATATAGATTAATGGAGATGGGTTAAATTAAGATGTAAGAGTTAGTCAATAAGAAGTTAGAGCTAATGGGTCAAGAAGTGATTTAAATCATACAGTTTCTGGGTGATTATTTTGGGGCTGAGCAGCTGGGAACCAACAAGCAGCCTCCTCCAACATCCATGGGAAGAGAATCTCACAAAATTTTCAATAGATCAATCTTATATTAATAAGATCTGTAAAACTTTTTAGGCCAAGAAAAAAATCCATGACAAATTGACAAATGAGATTTTATTTATCAGTCCTCCAGATTCACCCCCAAATAATGGTATGGTAAAAGACACCAAGTAATTCAGAATGACATAATCCATCACAATGGAAGTGAAGATTCATATGGAAATGAGCTCTTAAGTGGAAATGTTGGATCATTAATCACAGATTCGTACCTTTAATAAGATACTGTTCTATTTAACTGAAAGTCCTCTTATGCTAATACTTATGTCTAAATTCTGTGCTGGGCTTATTGCTTCTTGCTTATATTAAAACAAATTATTCTGATTTCCTGGTAGAATTACAGACATTCCAATAGGCATATGGATTGTGTGTGAATGTCTCCCTGCATATATGTCAGAATGTAGAAATTGTTCATGTTTTTTATAGTCCAAGGACCTCAAACCTAAAATGATATTCCCAAACAATCTGCATCCTTAACTTTAGGAGTATAGATTTCTCTGGTTTCATGCTTGATGAAATATTTGATCCATTTGTTGCATCTTTTGTGTGTCTGCCGTCCCCTCCGTTATTTTGGATAGTAAGTGTGCTGTATGTAAATGCAAATAAGTGTGATGTATGCATTCATTCTCTCTTTTTATTTGCAAATACGTATTTATTGATTTTTTAAAAAGAATTATTGCTTCTTTGGGATGCTGGGTTTCAAGAACTTACTTAAAAAGTACTTTCAAAATTGAAGCAAACAGTTGTCTTGAGTTTTCTTGTTTCATATCCACTATCGTTAGAGTTAAATCATTTCAGTGATCTTTCTACCATTTTACCCAATGCATTTACTTTCCCAAATCATAGTCAATAGTTTCCCTGGGAGTATTTAGGATAGAAGAAAAGGGCAGTTACAAAATGGATACTCAGAGGTAGCATTCAACTTTGAGTTGCTGACTTCGTTACGCATGTTTTTGGATTCTCACTTCTCGCCTTAACGATACCAACAGGATTCACACAGTTGCTTCATTCTCATCTCTCTCATCGTCTTTGTGCCTCATTGGGAATATTCTTTACTAATCATGTCATCCCCTGTTTTCTTCTGCTTAGAGCAAGTGGTTCTCAACCTTGATAATGTTGAGACCCTTTAATACAGTTTCTCATGTGTTGAGCCCCATAAAATTATTTTGTTGATATTTCATAACAAAATAATTTCATAGTAGTTTTGCTACTGTTATGACTCATAATGTAAATATCTTATATGCAATCCCACAGGGGTCATGACACTGGTTAGAAGCTGCTGGCTTAAACAGAAATAAAAGTTTTAAAAAATTCTAAGCACACGAAGTTGGGAAAGTAGCAAGGTGGGAAGTATCTGGGAGGAGTTGGGAAAGGGAAAAGAATTCGATCAAAATACATGGTCTGAAATTTTTTAAATAAAATTAACAAATTAAAGCTCTATTTCTTTCTCAAAGAATTAATTCAAGCATTCTTATAGTGGGAGGGATTTTAGATATCCCTTGGTGAACTGTATGATAGACTTTTCCAAATATTTTGCCAATTTTTTATCAAGAAATTCTTTGGGATCAGCAAAGAAGGGATGCCTACAATGAAGAAAGGAAATATGAAGTAAGCAAACATATGGCTTTAAAGATCATATGCATGTCTAGGAACTCCAATTACCTATTCAGCAAAAGTCAGAAACCTGCATACCGAACTCCTCTGCATATTAGCCACTGAGTTCATTTCCAGTACTGACACTTCTACTCCTGAATGTCTTTGGATGCAAACCCTGTTTTTATGTCTCTTTTCTACCCTTCCCACCTTCTCTGCATGCTTCCCTCCCTTTCTCATTAAGAATATGCAGGATCCAGTTGTGGAGTAAGCAATGGTTTTATTTCCCTGAGGAGAATTCCATAAACAGAGCACTTGTGTAGCTTCCTCTTTTCTGGCTTTCATCCATACTGGCTCCCGCTTCCTTCTATCCCCAAGTGAATCTCTACAAGCCAAGTGACAATGGCGGCTTTCTGATTTTAAAGCTGACATGACATTCTGACAATTGCCACTTGCCAAATTACCCTCTGTGGATTGCTTAATTTGTCGAATGTGTTCCATAATCACATTTTTCTCCTGACTATTCTATAACCTTTCTTTCTCTTTATTTCTTTGCCCCATTTCCTTTCCCTTGCTGACAGCAGGTGGCCACTGGCATCTTGGAAAGAGAAACTGGCATCAAACCAAATCTGGCAAAACAACAAAAATTGTGCTTCAATTAACAACTATTTCCTAAGTATAGACTTTGCTGGGAGATTAGACTCACTCATGCTAACTGCCTAGGTGGGAAATTGCTACAAGAGCAGGGGCTATAACATATAGCTATGCAGCCACAGAAAACTGCTGCTCCATAAGAATTAAGAGTCAGCTCTGTTCTCTATTTTGCTTATAAGTTAAAATGAAAATTCACAGAAGGCATTGGCACAGAGGGTTATTATAAAAAATATGGCACTGGAGTTATTTGATGGATGGGATAAGAGTAGCAGGAGATGTCACAGAAGGGGTGTCCCCTCATTCTTTACAGGAAAATTCAAAACCCATACCAGGGTTGGATTTCTTGTCTTTTGGGTCTTCAAAACCTAGATACTTGGCAATAGATCCTGAAAATAAACTTTTCTCATAATATTTTATTTATAATTAACTTGCAATGTTAATTCCATGTTCAACAGATATTGTTGCTGCTTTCTGGTTGTGCAGAGCCCACACTGACCATCCAGGCTTTCTCTGGACTCCCCTAACCTAGTGTTCTAAAACCAATATTTACATTTTCCTTTTAAAATAACCTGAAGAATGCAAATGATGTCAAGGGCTAGCCTCTAGTTAGGGGAGAAGTCTCAGCTTGCCACTGTACAAAGCCACCTAAGACTCCTTTAAAGAAAGTCTAAGCATTGCTTTGTCTAAAACAAAGAATGTGCCTAAGAGTGGAAAAGGAAGAGAGGTGGGGAATGGAAAGGGACGGCAAAGCTGAGCAGGCATGGGGTGAGAGGCAGAGTTGCTGCTCACCCAGAATAATGAATGGGTGAGTCAGACCCAACCCACATGTGATCTGACCACATCCTGGCTTCTCCTACCACACAGTGGCTACAGCACAAGACAGGCAGTACGCCATCTGACTTTCTTTGCCAACACTGCCCATCAGCCTATTATTCTGACATTCCCACAGTGTTACTACTGTATTATTAGAAAGGAAAAGGTTGGCAGGCATGGCATTTCTAAAGTTAATTCATTAAGGTTGACAGCTTTAAACTGTGCTTTCACAGGGAAAGAAAAATAAAGCCTTGTTATCAAACAACTACTTGCTAGTCCTCAAGCCCCAAATGGATCTTAAATGTTCATTTGTATACTTAAGAGCTTACTTGCCTTGCTTTACTAGAATATTTAATTCAAAGACAGCAACAATTGTATCTATTCCTGAACCCACATGAATGTAATAAAGCCTTAGAATAAAGCTAGGTACCGCAACTCTTCTCATCTCTAAGTCAGGAATCCTTAAAAATCCACCTAACTTGATTTCATTCTCTGAGTGTTTGTGTACTTTCCCCCAAACTACATGCTGAAACCACATACCCTGCAATTATAAAACATTTCTAGGAGGAAGACAGGCCCTTAGACAGCAGAGTCATCATAAAATGAAATTAGTATCCATACACGATAGAACTGAAGCACCCTGGAAGTCCCTTCTATCTTGCAGAGACATGGGGAAAAGCAGACAGAAAAGTCCCCAGACATTCTGTCCTCTGGATACTGACCCTGTCCTTCCTAGCCCATTGAACTACGATAGAACAGATTTCTGTTGTCTATAAATCACCCGATTTTCTTTCATTCTGTTTGGGTAGGAGATTAAGTAAAAATATTAAAGTAAAATAAATAAATAAAATATTATTGTATTAGTCATTTCTTTTCCTCTTACTGGGTCTCTCAGTCAGGCAACTCCCTTCCTTTGCTTCAGTAACTGACTCTTTTCTCTCCTCTGTTTCTCATTAGCCTCTCTCTGCTTCAGGCAGTCCAAAGCGCAAACATCACAGTGCTTGTAAGTACTGCACAAGAAATTCCAGTGAGAGACTCCCAGGTTTCTACAGGTGAGGAAGTCCTTAACTTGAGCATGGATGCCTTGCTATTGTCTTTGCAATTTCTTCTTTGGAGAGCATCAGGAACACCGAGTGAAATCCTCTGGGAGACTGGTAGAGTAGGACTAGTTCTGCTTGTCAGGCATCCTGGGTATGAGATCAAGAATTAAATTCCTTAAAATGCCTCTCTCATAATGTACCATATATGTATATTTGAGGGGTTTTATTTTAAAATTTTAAAAATTTATCGCATATTTTAGAGAAAACAATGTAATATTTTGACTCATTTTATACTTATATTTTATAAGCGATTAAGTCAGATTAACATATACATCAACTCAATATTTAGCGTTTTATAGTAAACAGTTTTCAAATTCAGTAGTTATTTTGAAATATTATTAACTATAATAATCATGCTATGTAATTAACATTGAAAAAATTCCTTTTTCTAGTGTTACTGAAAATTGAACCTGGGGCCTCATACATGGTAGGAAAATATTCTGTCACTGGGCTACATCAACACTCTTATTTTTCTTTTTCAAATCTTGAGACATAGTTTTATTATGTTAACTAATGTGAATCATTGGCCCAGGCAGGCCTTGAATTTGTGGTGTCTCTGCCTCAGCCTCGCAAGTACCTGAAATTATAGGCCTGTGCCGGAAGACCTCTCCATTTCAGATTTCATCTCGCGTCACAAAATAATTTTAAATGGTGAAACTGGAGATTGTTATGCTAAACAAAGTAGTTATATGTAGAAAGACAAATGCTGCATGTTTTCTCTCATATGTGAAATCAGATATGAATGTGCCATGTATGTGTTTTACATGTGTGTATCTGTATAGGGTACAACACAGAAAGGGGACAATGAGCATAAAGGAAGAGATCTTAAAGGAAAAGAGAAGACAAAGGAATTCACATGACATGAATGTAGAATGGTGGCAGTTAGGCTGAGAACAGGCAGTAGGGACATACAAGGAACTTGGGAGAGCTGATGGAGTCATTAGGGTTAAGCACTTGCCTTAGGCAACCTCCTCAAGCTAGGTTCAGTCATATATCTCCTATACACTAGTTAAAGAGATATGTAATAGTGAGAAACCAAGAAGAGAGATTTGGCTGTATGAGAAAGAAGCACATACATTCCCTAGGTCCATCTTCAAAGTATTAATGTGAAGCTTAGATTTCAGTAGAGGGCAAGAGGTTTGTGTCAGCATAATTAAGTAGTCTTGGCCAAGGTGTGGTCCAACCACAAATTGACCTAGTATTTTCATGGCTCCTGTCTATACTGCAAAGTAGTCTGAAAAGTGGTCAAAATTTGCAACCTCTTCCCAAGAGTCAAATTCTTCCTCCAACTTGCCCCAGAGCTTCAGCCTTTCTTTTTCTCAAGCGTGGTATTTCTAAGAAAATTTTAATTCTTTGAGATTTGTTATTTCAAATCTGATGTCCAAAAGGAGAGTTACAAATATCTCTTTAGGATATGTCTTCTGTTCCAGGAGGATGGTGAGGGAGAGAATAAATAAGAACAAAGTACAATGACAGACATTTGTTGAAAATGCAATAATGAATCAATTTTATTTTGCATGCTATCAAAATAACAATAAAAATTAAAAAAACTATTAAGTGGGTTATAACCTTAATATTCTTGGATCTTAAATCATGTCTGTAACACCTTGATGCAGAGTACCAAAAGAGATATGTTAGCCAGAGTTGGCATAGGTACTCTATATAATGACTATGCCTCCAGGTATCCACTTTCCTCTGTAAGCTTTTTTGCTCCATCAGCCTTAGGCACTTCTATTGACTGTACCTTATTGGATATTGGCCATTTGGTATTTGTGAAGTTTGTGTCTTTTCTCTAATAGGGAACCTTGCACTATCTCCTGATGTCTACATAACACCATTATTTTTTTTAAGGCCAGTATAATAGCAAAAGTCAAGATTGAAAAAGCGATTAAAAACTAACTCAAGGAGAAGTTGGCCTATGCTGCAGTGGTAAATGCAAGCAGAGACTTTATATATACTTCTAAGAGGAAGTCTCTTTGAGCTTCACCGTTGCTCACGTATGCTTTATATGCATGACCTTCAACATACAGTGACAAACATTATTTTTTCTGTTCATAATTATTCCTTTCTTGGTGGTAATCTCAAATCTGGTTGGATTTGATAACAGCCAACTGTGACTGCTTAAGACGTTTCAGCCCCTTCACACATAGAGCTGCTGGAGAAGTTCCTGCTCTGTTCACACACCCAGCCTAAATCAGGATTCTCAAAGCAAACAGGAACCAAGGAACATTTCTGCTAGAGGTTCTTCACTTTAGACCTACTCCCAAGTTAGGAATATAGCTTTATTAGCTTTGAAAGGTGAGGTGTGACCACTGATATTTACTTGAGTATATTTTTAATAGTGCTTAGTTTCCATATTCAGGGACCTAATAGTATGAGGGTATTCCATATTTTTGAGACCTGGTGGTTTCTCAGGATCTGTCTTGTGGACCACATTAAAGGAAAGATATTCAATGAGTGGCACTTTTCTATATACTAAAATCTCTTTGATGGGTCTAAAACCTACCTGGTTTAGGGATGATGGATTCTATGGATCAAGTGAATTATTATGAGCCAATGTTAATAATGTCATCTATCAGACATAAATATAAAAATCAATCCACTTAAGTTTGATAAGAAAATACAACCGTGAGGCCCTCTGGAGCACTTATTAATGAAAGTCAAATGACATATTGTGAAGTCCATATTTCTTTCTTCTTTCATCTGGTGTCATGGAACTGAAATCTTTTCTTTAGTATCTTTTTTTGTAGGGATTTTTTTTTTATTGTAGGAGGATATACAGAGAGTAGAAAAAGGACTGTAGAAAAATAAATTTGTGAAACGACCATAGATAAAACAAAATGTCCTTTTCAGTAGGGGGTCTTTGGATTTCTATTGCTATGATAAATCAGCATAATTAAAAGCAATTTGTGGAGGAAGGGGTTTATTTCACTTAACACTTCCACATAACCGCCCATATCTAAGGAAGTTGGGGCAGCAACCTGGAGGCAAAAATTGACGCCGAAACTATAGAGGAACACTGCCTACTGGCTTGCTATACATGGTTTGCTCAGCCTGCTGTTTTATACCACCTAGGACCACCTACCTGGGGTAGTATCATTCAAATGGAAGAGTAGGTAGAAAGATTGTAAAATTCAGAGAGTTAGGAAGTCGATTGGTAGTGTCTCCTATCATAGTAGGAAAAAGGAACCAATGAAATCTCAACAATTTGGTTTCCTGAACAAATAACCACAATGACAACACTAACCGACATACAAGTATGGACAGGGAAAATTTGACATGGTACTGTCCCCAAATGAAGAGCTAAAGTGGCCAATGGCTGCTGAAAGAGGGAAAATTAGATTCCTCCAGAGAAAAGTTCATGCATCTGATGTCCAATCCCAAGTGGTTAGCTCTAGGTATGTGTACGTATGAACAATGTTAAATAGAGTCAATGGACTGTATATACATGTGTGCATGCATGTTCTCTCCCTCTTACACACACAAACACACATACACACATGAAACAATAGTCATTAAAGGAGATCACTAATTGGGAGGGAGGGACTTGGGAACTTTGAGTGGAGAGGGAAGGGTGGAAGTGATGTAGATACAGAGACTATGTGTGGAGTTCTCGAAAAAAAATTTAAAAGTAAAGAATCACACTCCCAGTTTTGATCTAACCAGTGTGTTCTGATCATCTGAATTAACTGGCTGTGATGGTTGCAAACAGTTTCCTTCGGGAATAGAAGCTCAAAAGTCTCAGCAATGTGTTAAAGATAAGTTTGAGTGAAAATTAGAAGACAGTCTAAGTTAATGGCCCTGGATGAAGAAGAGGCAGTTACAAAAAAATATAAATACCTGTTCTTAGAAGGAATTAAAACACTACCAACATAAAGAGTGGAACCTATGAACAGGGAATGGAAAAGATGTATCCAAGTCTGAGGTAAACAGATTTAACTGAAACACAGACATCCTAACTCCATTTTCTGTGATTATTTGTTATTGTTCTTAGGTGCTGATTAAGCAGTAACAGATGTCACTAATACACAAATCTCATTAGACATGTAAAATATGTTTAATACATAGAAGGCCATGATAAGAATATCTCTGAAATGTACTATTAGCTATTTCGTACATTATTTGAAAAGAAATAAACTTTATATATAAAAAGTGCAAAATGTTGTGGTTCAAACTTGAGTCATTTTTAAGTGATATAAGTCCTTCATATTTAGATGTATAAATGCTTACTGATTGTGAATATGGACATAGAAATCAGAATAGGAAAAAATATCTAATTTACCTGGTCTTTACTTTAAAGAACATAATGTCAAAAGAGTTTGGGAGTCAAATGGGAGAAAATGTTCTTTTGTTCTGGTGAATCGGGAATTTGCATCAGTTAGACAGCATTCTGAAACGAAAAGAGTAAGGATACAAGATTGGGAGTCATGTGTACTTTCTGGTAGGATGCTTTCAGTTTATACCAAAGGCCTAAGTAGTGCTGGCTATTTTCTAAACATCCTAGCTACTTGTTAAAACAATCCTGAGAAGTTTTCTATGACTTAGTCATTCCCATTGCCATGACAAAAACACCTGACCAAAACAATGTGATGAAGAAATGGTATATTTCTGCTTAGAAATTCAGGAAGCATCTACCAGGGTGAGGATGGCATGGAGGCAGAAGATTGAGGCAGCTGATCATATTGGAACCTCTGGAAGGTAACAGAGAGATGAATGCTACTTCGTATGAATAAATACCTTTCCTAAGTATATTATTAAATGAACTCTGAAGTGTTTCAAAGACAGTATTATCTTTGTTTATTCTGAGACAAATAAATAAGGAATGTAAATTATTATCAAGTCATCAGTTTCATAGTCCGTAGCAATTTCCTATGAAAGAAAGCTTGATACATATTTTTTCCAGTATCCAGAACCATCCAAACCTACATAAATTACCAATAATGTTAGTAGACTTCTATCTAGGGCTCCAGTAGTCTTCTATCTGGGCTCTGGTAGCCCGTAAAATGTAGGCTGTGTCATCTGTCTCCCAATATGCTAATTAGAGAAAAGTAATGGTGAAAATGAAGAAAAGATTTACTCACCATGTTCACATTCATAATAGAAACTAATATATGGGTCCAGGGACCCCCCCCCAAATCCTTCTTGGTTGGTTCTGACACAAGGATAGGATATATGTAGAACTAAAATTAGTCTTTGTGAAAATCTTGGTCTTATTCTTTATGCACTAAGCTTAAAACTTTTATTTTTTGTCCCCAAGTTGTTGGTAGAAATATGAATTAGGAACTATAAACCATATGGTTGGAGTTGCCACAAAGTGTGGATGATTAAGAGTACACTAAAAGGTGACTTTTTCTTCACTTAAAGTGATTTATATTAGAAAGCAAATTATTAAGGTAATAGCAAAAATATTGAACAAAATTTTCATATAAATTAAAACATTACAGGGTAATATTTTATTAATACTATTGGAGGAATATATAAACCTAGAAACAAATGTTACCTATATTTAGAGTTGAAACATACATTTACTGTTGATCACGTTCACTAAATTGGGCATTATTTTATATATTCATTGGTCTATAACCAGCATTAGTTGAGTGTACTCTGAGTCAGTAATTTGTACCTAGAGTTAAAATGCCTTTGAGTTACTATCTACTTTTGACTAGGATAGATGCCCTAGTAAGAGTTTCCTCTTGATTGTCATAGGACATCTGTGATGCATATTCTAGGTTGTCAACTTAACTACAACTTGAACTAAAACCCAAGCCCAAATGATGGATTATTAAATTAATTTTATTGTGTTATATATTTTTCTTCATTTCCCTCCCTTGCTCCCCTCTCTCTTTTGATGGATTTTTCTTGATTGAATCACTTAAAGTGGGAAGATCCACCATAAATCCAGATCTTTTGATATGGGAAAATCTACTTTAATCTGGAAAATCTACTTTAAATTTTATATATATATTAACAGTTTTGGTTCTCTGGGGAAACCTGACTAATAAACATCCTAACCTGTAGCTTTTGTCCTTTTATATAGATAGCTCAAATTCTTGATTAATCACAAAGATGTTCCTAAAACCTAAAATTCTGAACCATGGCTTTTTTTTTCTGTGATTTTCTTCTTTCTTATCTTTGAAAGTCTCCAGCTATAGTTTATTCTTCCACTAAAGATGCTCAGATTGAGTGAGATGTAGACAGAGACTGTTTCTTTGTTTCCTAGTTGCCCAGATTCAAATAATCACACAAAAGTATATTAATTACACTGGTCAATGGTTTAGGCATACTCCTAGCTAACAATCACATCTTAAATTAACCCATTTCTATTCATCTACATAGCACTATGAGGTTGTGACCTACTAGTAACGTTCTGGCATCTTTCTCCTTCAGAAGATACAAGGCATCTTCTTGACTCTAACTTCTTTCTCTCTGCATTTAGTTTAGTTTTCCCCACCTAGCTCTATTCTGCCCTGCCATAGGCAAAAGCATCTTCTTTGCTAACCAATGTTAATAAGACATGTTCATACCATACAGAGGAAAATCCCACATCAGTGATAGAAGTTTTCTACATGATCGTAATCACTATCTCCATCACAGATATTCTAGGTGAGTCTACTCAGAAATTGGGTTCAAATTTGGCCACTAGTGGACTTCCTAAGGTTCAGTAGATAACCCTGAGGCATATGGCCACTCATGCATATGTGGGAAGTGGGAAGTTGGTTCAGTAGGTTATTAAAAGTAGGAGGTGAATTCGTTGTATCTCTGCTCTCTCCAAGACCTTCTTTACAGCATTATTCTTCACAGACCTTGAAAGAAGAGTACTCAACTTCATATGGAAGGGCAAAAAAAAAGGATAGCAAAACAATCCTGTAGAAAAAAGGAACTTCTGGAGATATCATAATCCCTGACTTCAAACCCTACTACAGTGCTACAGTACTGAAAACAGCCTGATATTGACATAAAAACAGAGAGATATTATTTGAAGATAATATTTGAAGACCCAGATATTATTCCACACACCTACAAACACCTTATTTTTGACAAAAGCAAAAAATATAAAATGGAAAAAAGAAAGGCTATTTAACAAATAGTGCAGACATAACTGGATATCAACATGTAGAAGAATAAAAATAGATCCATATCTATCACCATGCACAAAACTGAACTCCAAATGAACCAAAGACCTCAACATAAAGTCAGCCACATTGAACCTCAAAGAAGAAAAAGTGGGAAGTACACTTGAACATATTGGCACAGGAGACTACTTCCTAAATATAACCTCAGTAGCACAGACACTGAGAGAAACAATTAATAAATGGGACCTCCTGAAACTGAAAAGTTTCTGCAAAGCAAAGGACATGGTCAACAAGACAAAATGACATCCTACAGAATGGGAAAAGATCTTCACCAACCCCACATCAGACAGAGGTCTGATCTCCAAAATATATAAAGAACTCAAGATATTGGTCATTAAATGAACAAATAATCTGATAAAAAAAAAGCAGAGTACAGACATAAACAGAGAACTCTCAACAGAGGAATCTAAAATGGCTGAAAGATACTTAAGGAAATGCTCAACATAGTCTTCAGAGAAATGCAAATGAAAACAACTCTGAGATTTCATCTTACACTTGTAAGAATGGCCAAGATCAAAAACACTGATGACAACTTATGCTGGAGAGATTGTGGGGTAAAGGGAACACTTCTGCATTGCTTGTGGGAGTACAAGCTGGCACAGCCTCTTTGGATATCAGTATGTCGATTTCTCAGAAAATTAGGAAACAACTTTCCTCAAGACCCAGTAATACCACTTTTGGGTATATACACAAAGGATATTCAATCATGCTACAAGGACATCTAGTCAGAAGATGGGAAAGTGAGAAAGGGCAGGACTGCATGGGAGGTTGATGTGGGATTCCCCTCTGTGTTCTGTGAATACCCTTGGTGAATAAAAATATTGCCTTGGCCTGTTGATAGGGCAGAATATAGGCAGGCAGGAAAACTAAATTGAATACTGGGAGAAAGAAGGCAGAGTCGAGGAGAAGCCATGTAGCCCCACTGGAGACAGATACTGGAACTTTACCTGGTAAGCCACAGTCTAGTGGCATTATACAGATTGATGGAAATGGGCTAAATTATTATGTAAGAACTAGCCAATAAGAAGCTAGAGCTAATGGGCCAAGCAGTAATTTAATTAAAACAGTTTCTGTGTGGTTATTTCAAGTCTGGGCAGCTGGGAACAAACAAGCAGCCTCCTTACTACAAATTTGCAATCCAACATGTGCTAGCTAAATCTACATAAAACCTGAGAGAGTGTGGAAAGGAATTCTAGACACTAAAAAACAAAATTTAGTCACATTTTTCCCCAAATGGGCTTTATTTGCTGGTGACATGCTGTGGCTCTTTTAAGAGAGATCTTACTGATTCAGCAGTAGCAGAAAAAACAGCTGTGTGGTTTTGAAATGGTGGTTTCCTGGGCCGTGCTGTCAGCATGAACTCTGACTCTTTTTGGAGGCCCAGCTGTGGAGCATCTAAATGAGGTTTATGAGCAGAGTACTACAACTGGCTTTATGGCAACACAGACCTGCTGTGACCTGACCCTGGATCTGGGGTGGAGAGAATGGCTCTCAGAGGCAATAAACAGACCTCCTCCGACATGTTGTACAGGGCAGAGCCAAAAGGCAAAGAAGCCTCAGTCATAGTAATGTTGCTTAGCTTTTAAAGAAGCACTTCTGGTCAGAAAAGGATTACAGATATGCAATAAAGACAAATTCAGATGAAAAAGACTTCTAAATGGGTCACAGTGTTAGATAAATATGCATACGCTTGGGAGAGAGAAGAAAAAGAGGTGAATTGTTTTTAAAAAAAATAAAAGTCTTTAAAGAGACAGAGTACACATAGTCACAGATTAAAAGGAGTAAGAAAAATAAGCCATGTAAAGATGGAATATACACAGAGATTCTTGATTATATATATTATTATGTTTTCTTTGAATTTTTTGACTGTTAAACAGCTATATAACAAGAGACATTTCATTGTACAGGCTGCTAAGCTAAACCAACATATATATTTTAGAGGTATCTTGATAATGTATTTATTGTTTTTGAAAAGAGGTTCTTCTTTTGCTTCTACAGGCAGAACTGTCATTAAATTTCCTGCTTCATGGGAAAAGTATGCCGGATGCTATGGGTCAGTAGGCTGAATATAGATGCCCCAATGGTACAGAAGAACTTTGGGTGACTGTCCAGGCAGCAAGATGTTTCTGTCAATTCTAGAGTTCTAGAAGTAGCTTACAATGCATTTCCTGCTTACTTAGACAATATTATATCCTTCTGGAGTCTTTGATGGAGCTGAAGAATTTATAGTTATAGTTTTCCTTAGTTATGACAAAATATAAAGTAGATATAAATATTATAACTGTAATTACTGTTTGATACCTTTTTTGTTATATGTAATTTTACTATGTTAAATTAAAACCTTCCTTTTTATTTAAATAGAAAAGGGGAGGTAATGCAGGATTCTCATCTGCATGCTGTGAACACATTGGTGAATAAAGAAACCAACTTGACCTGTTGATAGGGCAGAATATAGGTAGGTGGGGAAAACTAAATTGAATGCTGGAAGAAAAAAGGTGGAGTCAAGGAGAAGTCATGTAGACCTGCCAGAGACAGATGCCGGAACTTTGCTGGTAAGCCGAAGCCGAGTGGTAATACACAGATTAATGGAAATGGTTTAAATTAATATGTAAAAGTTAGCCAATAAGGATTTAAAACTAATAGGCCAAGCAGTGATTCAATTAATACAGTTTCTGTATGATTATTTAGGGGCTGAGTCACCGGAAACAAATGAGTGACTTCCTACAACAGTAGGCTTTTATGTTGTCCTGCCTGGAATATGCTCCCATGGTTTTCCTTTATATTCCTTGGGCCAGAAATTCAGCCCCTTTTCCAAATCTAAGTTTTTAAGGAAGATTCAGAAGTGGAATCTACCTATAGGATGAGCTCTACCACTAGGTCTATCTAATACTTGTAGGAGAAACACAAGTAGGGTTGGTGTTTAGATTTGAATGTCAAGTTTCTCATCTACTCTTGTGTTTGAACAGCTTCTCCCAGATGGCAGAGCTCCTTTAAGAAGGAGCTGGAACCTGAGTAGAGGCCACAGGGCCACAGGTGCAAGCTGGTCTAGGTTGTAAGCCAGGCTCACTCTGTCCCTCTCTCTTCTCACTTCAGTGTGCCTTTCACTCTGGCTAGAGTTGGTCTGGCCGTCATGCTTTCCTGAATTTTGTGACTCCACATAAACCTTAAGTTGCTCTCTATGGTGTATTTGCTCACAGCAAGATAACAGTAACCAGTTCTTGTCACAGGGTTAAGAAATCACCATATTTAATCAGAGTCCATTTTGAAGTAGACCATGTTTTAAGCATGAGAGGAAACGGTGTCTATTCAATATCCTCCTTCTAAAATTGTTCATGAAAGAAAAACATGACTTAACCTACCCTTACCATTCAGAAAAATAAATATTACAGGAGAAATAAGTACAAGAAATAAAAAAAAAACTCTTACATCTCCAGGGAATGCTCATTTTGCATTTCTTTAGCCTTTATTTCAGAGGAGAAGCTATTTTTCATTGCATATTAAAAGCATGTAAATGGAGTGATTAAGTGGAAGAGAATACATAACTTTTATTACTTCCTTGTTGCACTGCAGTCATTTATACTGGCAGCCTAGGAGCTTTATACATTTTACAGAGCTAAGTCCTTGCTTATTTAATAGCGCTAACCATTTTGCTTTATATGCCTTACTGACATCATTTTTTGAAACAGAGTCTGCTGTATCTCAAGCTAACCTCAAACTTGCTAAGTAGCTAAAGATGCCTGAATTTCTCATCCTTCTGTCTCTACCTACACAGTGTTTGGATTACAGACATGCTCCAATACTACTGGTTCTAATTGGGGCTGGGAATGGAACCCTGACTTCATGCATGCTAATTAAGCACTCTACCAATTAACCACATCCCCAGTTCGTTTTTAATCTATGTTTTAAAGTGACTAAAATGAGGATCTTTATTGGCTTTTTGGGAGATGTTCTTTTGGGGGGTCTGCTGTTCTGAGGGATTTGGGAGTTTTTCCACAAAATTTTCCAGTGTTGAAAGAGAAAAAAAATCCAAAGTTTAATATAATTGTTTTGTTAATGATGTGAGGCCAAAATCCTCTATGAAGTATCTATAAAGAATGTGTACCATTTGAGGGAGTGTTCTCCATTTCATTAGAATTCTCCTAAAAATAAGCACATTCTAAGAAATAGACCTGAAATTTTTGAATAAAATACTCTATAAGTTCATCTGCTCCATTTAAAAACTAGTATGGAGCTGTTGGAAAACAATTACATTACATGTCATGAGAGGAAATTATAGTCATGCTGTATCACTGTATACTCTTGAACTTGGAAACCATGACTTAATTTCATCTGCCTTCAGTGTGGATGCTGAAGGTTTAAGTATAGTAAATAATGCTAGTCACATACATATATCTGGGCAAATGTATGAATATAAAATGAGAGTTTCTCTAGCATGCTACATCTTTCTTTTAGAATAAACAAAGATGATTTAAAAATGTAAAACACAATGGCTGGAGAATTGGTTCAGGCATTAAGAACAAGCACAGCACATGAAGAGGTCTCAAGTTTGGGTCTCAGAACTCATATTAGGTGGTTCTCAGCAGTCAATAACCATCTGCAAAGGATCCAATTTCCACTTCTTACCTTTCTGGGCACCTATACTTATGTACACAGACCCCCATTTTTACACACACACACACACACACGCACACACACACACAAGCACACACACACACACACACACATACGCACGCACAGAGGCAGACAGACAGAACAGACAGACAGACACACAAATAAATGAAAATCATTTTAAAAGTTTAATATTTGGAGTATGTTGAAGTCAAAGACAAATCTAATCCCATTATGCAGAAATAAGCAGTTTTTATGTTATATCCTCCAGAGTCTATCCGACAATAAGCACTACCTCTCAAAATCTTTGTTGCTTATTATGCTCTAGGGCCATCGCCAGCATTAAAAATAAAAATAAAAAAGACCCATTCATTTCTACTTTTCTACAGTATATCTCACTTTGGAAAATGATCTACAAGCAATCATGGGCCTATTTCTCTTCCATTTTTGAAGTTAGAAACATCAGCTATTTTCAATTTGAAGGAGCTTGCAACAAAAAAATGAAGGGAATATGCTGATGACTTGAGGCTAAGAAGCATGGCTTGTATGAACAGGGCTGTAAATAATATTAAAGGTACTGAAATGACGTGAATTGGACAGAAAGATTTATTTCATAGTTTATCTGAACGCTCCTGGGAGATAGACAATAGAATACAGGATTAGTGTTCAATTCCATCCATTTTTATTGAGTCAGGGAATGTTTAGAGAAATTTATAGCACTCTTTGAAAGTCAGCATTTTTAATAAGAGACACTGAGAAAAGATTACGCCAAGGGAAGTCCAGGTGACAAAACAGAACACGAGTCACAAAGGAATTTATAATGGCTGAGCTAATCGTGGCCGAGGACACTCAGGAAGGCAGACCCCAGTGAATTATCTGCTCGTTTGCCTGACTACTGCCTGTTAGCCTGCTTCTTTATCAATGGCAATTTCAGTGTTTTGGGTCCTATCTTTAGCAAATGCAGTGTAATGCAGAAGCTTTGTTGTGTGTAGTACTGTCATTCTGGGACTCGGAAATCATTCCAGTTATAGAAATATATGTCAGAGAGCTAACAAGATGGCTTAGACTCTAACCTTAGAGGTTAAGAGCACTTGCTCTTCTTCCAAAGAATTGGATTCCTTGTGCCTGTCCTAGGTAGCTCACAACTGTCTGTAACTGCACCTCCAGGGAATCTGAAGTTCATTTCTGACCTCCATGAATACTGTAGTCATGTGTTAAAAGGCATACACAGATAAATACATACACTCATTTAAAAAACAATTGAATAAAAAAGAAATATATGTCAGTACAAAAAGGCAAGTTTCACAGACTTGTAACTTAAAAAGGAATGGACATTATTCTTGAATATCTAGAGAAACAACACTGTTATTAATTTCAGGACCATTACTCAATTAATGACGAACACACATATACACAAACATGTGAGCAATCCCCAAAAGCCCCTTGATTCTGCATACCCAGACCTGGAATTACAAACAAATGTTGCCACTGCACCCACACCATTTTACATGGATTCTGGGAATAGAACACAGGTTCAAACAATCCTTCTCACCAGCTCTGTGTTGCATAGCAATTTTCTCTAAGATTGAAACATTCTGTATTAGTCAGGGTTCTCTAGTGAAACTGAATTTATAGAATGAATGCATGTGTCTGTCTGTCTGTCTATCTATCTATCTATCTATCTATCTATCTATCTATCTATCTATCTATCTATCTATCTAATATATATGAGATTTATTGGCTTACAGGATGTGGTCCAGTCAGTCCAGTGACAGTTGTCTACAAAGAGAAGATTCTAGAATTCAGTAGCTATTCAATCCATAAGACTGGATGTCTCAATTGGTCTTCAGGATATTTCAGAATCCTGAAGAAGTAGGCTTTAATGCCAGTGAAGGAATGGACTTGCTAAAACAAACATGAGAGCAAGTAGATTTAAAAAAATAGCTCCCTTCCTCTATGTCCTTTCTATAGGCAGGTGGCCAGCAGAAGATGCCCAGATTAAAGGTAGGTCTTCCCAGCTCAAAAGATCTGGACTAAAGGTATATCAACCTACCTCATAAGAGGTGGATTAAAGGTGTATCTTTCCACTTCAAATGATTTAATTAAGAAAAGAAATCTCTCACATTATGTGCTGAGTCATTTGAGTTTTAATTAACTCCTGATGCAGTCAAGTTGAGAACCAAGAATAACCAACACATCCACCCCTTCTCAACTTGACACACAAACATATCTCTTTACGTCATGCTTAATTTCCAAATGAAAACAATAACCTGGAAAGTGCTTTACGTCAGAAGGCAAAAAACTCAAAATACCTCCAGGAAGTCCATGGAACTGACTAGATCCATTAGGCCTCTCCCACTCAGAGTAAGCAATAAAAATGGCGAAGGGTGAGTCGCAGACAAGCCAAGCTGCACAGAAGGCCATGACACTAGACCAGCTGCTAGAAGAAGCAGAAAGCAGTTGAGCTGTTTGGAAGAGACCAACTGAGGCACCTGGAAAGGACAGGCGCCAACCTGCTGAGTGTCCTTCATGCTGTGCGGTTAGCTCCAGGTACTCAGCTTTGGTGAGCTGTCATCATGCTGGGTGGGCTTTGATGAGAAATTTATCTTTGAGTCATTTCTACTCCTACAGGTAACCCCTCATTTATATTAAGTAACCCCAATAAAACCCATTGGGTCACTGGTTCAAACTTTGGTGGTATCCATACTTTGGTCTGTTGCATGCACCCTACCTGGGGTAAGTAGATGCATATGTTGTGTCTCCCCTCCAAAATTCTTGTCACATATCACCCTGTAATATATTTTATACTGGGGCCAATGTGATAAGCACTACACTAAAGAAACAACCCATACCGAGGTTTGTAAGGTTATATACTGACTTCAGTTTCTCCCAACCACCCCCCAAATCATACAGTATCTGAGTTCTTTATATATCATAGCAAGAAGAGTCAAGGAGGAAGCTCAGTTAAAACCCATATGGTACCTATTTTAAAGTCACTAAATTTGAAAGTGGTTGGTCAGAGAGTATTAGATACAAAATCAGGAGATGTTGCTGCAGAAGCTCTAATAACAAGTAGAGAAGTTTTAAGATATGATGTTATGTAGGTCTTTGAATCTCAAGACTCTGTAGTTGCATTGAATGTGTTTTTCAAGTACTTAAATGTCATTTAAATAGTTTTCAAGTATCTTCTTATTAAATATATCATAGACAACCATTTGCTCTTCCCCGGGAATGACTGTTTCTCTTTCACTCTCAGCATTCTTTAGCTGTCTGTAGTTTCCTGCATAGGGTTGAAGCCTCTTGAGCACCCCTTTCATATTAGCATGTCTAATGGTGTTATTTTTGTTTAGACAGCCATGTTGATGAAACTTCAAAGCTGAAAACATACATACAAGCAACATTATATGAACTGGGTAGGTTGTGTTTAAGTATGCAGGAATATACATAATTTATGTGTAATCATATAATATACATTATATATTCATATATCCATCATATATGCACACATATATAAGGAGATAGAAAGAGAGATAAAAAGAGTACATAAATTTGAAAGAGAGCAATGAGGGATACATGGGAGGATTTGGAAGGAGGAAAGAGAAGGGAAAATGATGTAATTACATCATTATTAAAAAATTAATGTACAAATAAATAAATTATGCTTACTGGCTGCTCCAGGGAGAAATAGACTGTAGAGGCTATTCGTTAGTTTATTTGGGATTTATTGCACATGCCATAATTAAAGAGGCACTTAAACATTTGATTTGTACCTAAAGTGCACATAATTTTAAAGGCAGTCTCCAAATCTTTCCAAGCAAGCAAAATAACATTTTTGCTGAAATCTGTCTCATGGCCTGTTCTGTATCACTATGTACAGACTGCAGGAGGTATAATTCATCCATAAAAGACAGCAGAAATATGCACCACTTTGAATTGTTTTAATATTGTGCACAAGGGAATGGAGGAGAAAATTAACTGCCGTATGCTGCCTCTTTCAAAGTATCAGATGGATAATAATAAAACATAAAATGTATAAAATCATTTAGAGCCATTTTAGGACCATATGTTCAACTTCGCTGACAATAATCAACTATAATATATTTCAGAAAATAGGAGTAGAGAGAGTATAATTCTGCTTATTATACTGGATGTTTGACTTCAAATCATTTGAAGACTTTATAAATATACAGAACATGTGCTTTCTAATTAGAGATAACTAGAAATATGATAAAGATGAGTTCCATAACTTACGGGGCAAATTGTTGCTTTTTATGGCATGACTCATGGCTTCATCCATCAAGAGGCAAACCCAAGCATATAGTTTTCAGAACATTCAGATCTATTACAATTCAGGAAAAAATTCCTCTTTCTAATTACACCTGCTGACTTATGTAACACACACACACACACACACACACACACACACGAGGACAGGAGGTGGTGGTAGATGGATAGATGGATAAATGAATGGGTAGATAGATAGTATTGAGTACCAGCTCAACAAAATCTCACCATACCATTCCATTTAACAATAGGAAGCACTACAGTTATCATTCTTTTTTTCTCTCCAATAATTGTTTGAATAAGAAATGTCCCCCGTAGGCTCATACACTTGAACACTTGGTCCCTAAGTTGGTAGGGCATTGTTTGTGGTACTTAAAGGAAGGTGGAGCCTTGCTGGAAGAAGTACATCACTCGGGATGGTCTTTGAGAGTTTCGAGGCTCATCCTGGCTTCCACTTGGGTCTCCCTGCTTCCAAAGTGATTAAAATTTGCTCTTTCGGCTTCCTGCTCTGACTACTGCTATTATGGCCCCCTTCCTATTATGGCTTTCATTCTGGAACCATAAGCCCAGAGAAATTTTTTCCATTTTGAGTCACCATTGGTTAAGGTATTTTTGTCACTAACACAACACCTCTCTGTTTCAGTAATCTCATGGTATTGTTTCTGAGTCTTAAATTTTTCCTCCTTGTTTTCCTAATATTCAGTATGAAGTTCTTTGAGGATAAATGAATAACATCAGTTAAAATATTGAATTAAATCATGGAATATCATATCTTGAGGAAATATTTAAATAGACAAATGAATGAGTAAAGAAATGAATTTAAAGTAATATGTGAATTATAGCATTGTCCTTATATTAATCAAATGGCATTTGAACAACAAACCACATTTATTTTTCATGGAATTTTTGGTTTGTTTTATTACTTCATATGTATAAAAGCATGCTTTTAATCTACTAATTTAGCCATGTAAACAGCAGAGACATACTGAAATAGATGTGCATTCTAGATATGAATATGTAAGGTGACAGACCAATTAAGTTTCCTAAAAGCACTTAATAGTGTGTACAAATTTTTAAAAATAACAATTCAAGCATTTGTAAATTGACTAAAGGCATAAAACAATCAAGGATTATTTATTTAGAAAATGAATATTTTGCCTTTGGTTATGAAAATTAGAAAACTGTGCTTTCTAAATTTCCCATCTTTGCTGCTGCCAACTCTCTCTGTCAGAGTCAAAGCAGACATTGCGCCTGACTGTACTAGGCAGTTAGAGCTGGCAGTCTCTATCACTATCAGCATATAGTCAATTGATTCAGAAAGATAAGTATTAGTGACAATCTTGGCCAACAGGCTTATCAGGGAAAGTGATAAACTTTGAGTTCAGTGAGTAAAAATAATCAAAGGCCTATTAACTGAAGATTGCAGCAATAGCCGTATAAACATACAAACTAGAATGGTTATATTGTTGTATACTATTGCATAAAGCAATTAAGAAGAACGCTTAATAACAAAATATTTGATGTATATTTATCGCATATGCATCAAATTCACAATTTATAACAATAACAAATATATATTTGTGCCTATTATCAGAGGCTCAACATACATGAAATAAACCCATAAATAATCAAGAAAAGAAATTATAATTCAACAGCAATTTTAAGCTGCAAGCAGTACTCTGGTTATTACCAAGCTAGACATTCATTTGCAAGGCATTCAATAAACTACTTTAATTTAAAAAAAAATATTTAGCATTCTCCATACCTTTGGCATAGCAATGTATAAGAAAACCTAAAACAAAATCAGATGGAAACAATATCCAAAAGCAATATTACAACTGAATGACATTTAGACTAGGGTGATCAACCACTATAGAATACATATTAGTTATTCATGTTTACTACTTCTTCATTATTCATTAATCATTTAATGGGAACTCCCATGTTTTATTTTGACTTCTATAAAAAAAGCATGTGGGAGTAGAGATGCATCTTTAGTGTACTGACTTCACGACCTCTAGTTATATCCCCAACTTTGGGGTTTCTGAGTTACATAGTAATTCTACTTTTCATTCTTTAAGAAAACTCCATAATGTCTTCCATGAATTCAATACTACTTTATATTCCCACTGAAAGGTGTGAAGAAATCAGCTTATTAACCATTCTCATCAAGTACTTGTCATTTTTAGCCTTGTTGATGACAATCCTTACTGGAGTGAAGTTATATCTCTGAGATTCTCATTTTTCATTTTGAACATGTATTAACTTTCTGGTACTATAAGGAAATACCTCAGTCAATTAACTCACAAGGAGATGTGTCTATTTAGCTATAGTTCTGGAGAGTCTAGTAAAGAAAGGGGCTCAGGCAAGTGTGAAGATTGCAGTGTTGTAGCAGACTATGTGCAAACCAAACTCTCATATTGAGAGACAAGAGGCATAGGTGGAGCAGGTGTTGCTGTATCCTGAAGTACTTGCCTAGAATTTGCATATTCCTTTTGCTTCCTAGTACCATGTTAAGAATGAACAAACAAAGAGACAGACAGACACCAGGAAAGAAAACAAGTAACATTTCCCGGATATGGTGGGTAGTACACCCTAGAGGTTAAGAAAGGAAAACTGTGAATTCCAAGACCTAGCTGAAAACAAGTGGCCAGCAAGTAAACAGAACCCAAGATCATGACATCCAATAATGTTCTTCAAAAAGGAATGGACCCTGTGGTCTAAGGACCTCCTACTAGGTGCCAACTTCTAAAGGCCCCAGTATGTCCCAATAGTGTCATTCAGGGGACAAAGTCTTTGACAAAATAGACCATCAGGGACACACTCATGCAACACATAGCACTGTGCTCTTTGCCCCAATCATGAGTTCAAGATTGGTAATCAAGGTTTTAGCACAATAACTGTTGAAGGACACTCATCCATAAAATAGAGCTTTTGTGGGAGCCTATGGATGTGGATTCATTCTACCTTGACCAAAGTTTACAGAGTTCAGGCCTATTCTTGATCCTTCAATGTTATTGACAGGAGGTCTGATCCAAGGAGTGACTATTAACAGAATGTTATGACCTAAAGTATGGTTGCTTGATGCTTTGGGTATTGATAAGGTGATTACTTTGTTTATTCTTTGCATCTTGATAAAGAAGCCTCTTGCCCTCCCACTCTTCTTCGGCTTGGGGATATAAAGCCTCTGAGAAATAAACGCGGGCTGATTCAGTATTTACTGGATTACCCTCACGACTCTATCCTGTGTCTCTGTTTGCATCTTTAATTTTTCTACCTGCCATTTCTTAATCCTCATACTTCCCTCCAAGCACCGACGAGTAAGCTGGGCAGGCCCTGGCTGATGTTGTCGCCTCAATGTCGGATATGGCAACCAACATTAAGCATTTTCAGTTATTTGTTCGCTTCTCGTGAGAAATGTCTGATTAGGGATACTATCTATTTTTAAAATCAGATTGATTTTGCTGTTGAGTTGCTTGGTATCTTCATATATTCAAGATATCAACATCTTGTCAGTAGTACAGTTTATAAACATGATTAAAATTTTATATGTTTTTCTTCATTCTACTGATTATCGTCTTTGTATAAGAAGTTGTTTTGAATAAACTTATTCAACAAAGCTGCAGATACATCAGTAGTCAGTTTATACTCCAATAGTTAAATACCTGAAAAAGGAATTAAGAATGCAATCCTATTTACAGTAATTACAGAAAATAAAATACCCAGGAATAGGAAGAAATGATCTCTATAATGACAATTATAAACTATTGATAACAGAAATTATAGAATACACAGAAATTATAAAGGTACCCTTTGTTTATGGACTAGATGAATCAATATTATTACTTTTCTGCTGCTATGAAAAATACCACAATCAAAAGAAAGTTAGCAAAGGACGAATTATATTTGACTTAAGGTTCCCAGGGTCAAGAGTTCATCATGGTGGCAGAAATAGCAATCTGTGAGATTATCTCTCAATAATATACAGGAAGGTAAGAAAGCAAACTGGAAGTGGAGCAGGACTATAAATGATCAAATCCTGCCTTAGTGATTTACTTACTTTTGCAAGGCTCCACCTCCAAAATGTTCCATCACCTCCTCAAACAATATCACTATCTGGAGACCAATACATGTGCTTGCAGGGGACATTTCTCATTCAAACCACAACAATGCCTTACTGTCTGAAGTTATTTACAGGTTTAATTATTTAATGTATTTTCTTTATAAAACAAAGAGAAAACAATCCCATAATTTTTATGAACATAATAAACCCTAAAAATCCAAAGATATCCTCTAGACAACAATAGAGGTATTATAGTGCGTGCTTTCAAAATATACAGGAAAGCTAAAGTAATGGAAACAGTGTGGTATGAAAATCAAAACTGTCATATAGACTAATGGAATATAAAAAAGGAATTACAGCAGTAAACTACACCTAGCATGACATCATGATATCCATGTTAAAATAAATAATTTTGGAAAAAGTCAGTGTATTCAATAAATGGTGCTTTGAAAACTGAAAATCTCTACCACAAACAGAACAGTAAAGTTAGATTCCTAGCTCTAATAGTTAACAAAAACAACTAAAAAGAAACAAATGATTTAAACGTAGGGCCTGACATTTTGAAGATACTAGAAGAAACTGATATATAACACTGGAACGGCAAGGATTTTCTAGATAAGACCCTCAAACCACAGCAGTAGCTGGGGTCAATTGAGAATGAATTGTAGCACTGCAACAAGCATTACAAATGACACAAAATGGATCATAGGACTAAAAGTTAAGCTTTTCGCCTGCATTGAAGTCAGAACAGAGGTTTAGTCTTTAGTATTTGATGTCTTCAAATGTCAGCAGGTTATGCTGGAAAGTTCAGAGCCTCAGCTGTCTCCATAGGTTAATGTGAACATCAATGCCATCTAGAGAATGATTTGTTAATAAACCTAGAATTTCTTAGTTTCAGTGACTTTTGCCGAGCTCTGGAGAAGACAGCCATTGAGTGGATACAAGTAAAATCCAGAGGAATTTTTGTTTGAATGTCACAACAATCATTCAAACAATTTTTTAGTCTACTTCATGTATTACTTCTGAGATGTGACTATCTTAAATGACTGCAGAGTTTTCTTCTCTAACTGCTAACAGGGTTGAAACACATTATGTACTCAAGACTTAATAGTTGATTGACTGCTTGAACTTTTCAAGTTGAGCTCACTGTTTTCACAGGGTTTAGATGAGAGAAGATGCTGGGTCATTTCCTTGGAAACTTATTTGCATAAGGAATTGTGGCATGATTCCATGTTTACTTATACAGAGGTCAATGTTCCAAATATTTCTCAGAGTTTTAAACAAGTTTCTCTTACCAATAAGTTTATATATGTATATGTGTGTGTGTGTGTGTGTGTGTGTGTATGTGTGTATGTATATATGTATGTATGTGTGTAGTTTAACACTGGCAGCCTAATGTGTTTGGATTTTGTGAACTTGAACTGTCTTGCAATGGAGTTTGGATTTTGTATTATGAGTAACAAAATGGTTTAAGAATTTTGATGGAGGATATGGTATTATAAGAACTGTGATTTAAAAATTAAGGTGTAGAGGAAAAAATAAGGTTGAGAAATGGAGGTGGAGAGAAGGACTAACTAGGAAGTTGTTTGAATTGTTTAGGTGTGGAAAACTGTGGTTAGAGCCTAAGAATAGCAAGTAGTGGAGAGCACAAGAGAGACTCAAAAGAAATTTTGCAAGGCAACATAAAGGAATAGTTGACATTTTCTCACATTCCCTTCCTGTATAATACATGACACAGCTCAGCATTCACTGATCTCAGCAATCTGTTCCAATTATTTTTTCAAGATTTACTTCTCACTAAGCATGCTGCATGCTTCATGCCCCAAACTTACTGGAATGCTTCCTTTATTAAAGGATAAAGTCTAGACTTTCCCACTTAGTCTCTTATCTCTGCATGTGTAAGTAAGATTTGTCTTTGAAAGTCTACTTCAGTTATGATCTCATCCCTCACACCTTCCTGACTTTCCTCTAGCCACAACAAACCTATTTCTCTTTGATTCTTGCACAGTGCTTAAAGTCTTACCTCTGCTTTAGCAGTTACCTCACTTTACATACAGATTTCACAAGATGAAGTTTAAAAGTCTTGGCGTCATATTCAAAGCCTTCCACATTAAAAATACCTAGTTCTTCGGACATTGATTTGTTTAATAATCAATTCATCCAATAAATATTTGAGTATGGGATAAATTTAAGATATGTTGCTCAGGCCTGGAGTTAAACAGTAAAAAGACTGATAAAGTCCTGAATCTCACAGATCATATGTTGTGGTAGAAGAGTCATGGAAAACCATTTAAAGAAACCAAGGAAGACTTTTATTTAGTGATATGAAAACCATGACCATTCAGAATACTGCAGAGCAAGAAGGGAGAGCCTCATCTTAGGTAAAATAGTCTGCAAAAGTCTAATGAAGCAGCATATATTTAACTGAAGAAAAGGGAAGCCGTTTTGTTAAGAGTGTGAATGATGAAACTCCAGGCAAAGGCACTGAGATAGGAAAGGCTTTGGTATAGTCAAAGAACTGAAATAAAATTGATGACAGGTAAAACTTACTGACTGCTAAGAGTGATATGAAGTGATGCTGGAGACATGAAAGAAACGTTAGCGCTTTCTCTAAGCTCACTAGGAATTAACTTAAGAATGAAAGCAGCAGACTTAAGTAAGTAAGACTTAATTTACACTTAAAAATAAACATGTCTTTTCATTGTGTATGCCCAGGACAACAACAGGATCATCCAAGGTATCAGAGAAATGAGATTACTAAAAGAGTGTAGCTTAAGCGAGAGGAGAAGCAGACCAATGGTGACCTGCTTGCAAGATACACTTGTGCAATACTGACACCAAAGTTGTGGAAATTACTAATCAATATTTGATTGAAATTAAAGTCCTTTCCATGAGATGGAATCCATGCCAACACTTCTCATGCGGTCAAGAACCTGAGGCTGGAAAGGGTGTGTACCTTCTGCTAAAGGAATATAGCAATACAATGACTCATAAAGACATTCTACTCTACTCATAGATCAGTACCTTGCTCAGTTATCATCAATGAAGCTTCCTTCTGCAATGTATGGGACTAAATACAGAGACACACACTTGAACTCTATTGTACAGTCTTTGTCCTAAATGGGATTTCTCCATCAAATCCCTCCCCTCAGGACTCAAGGAACTCTGCAGATGAGGAGGCAGAAAATTTGTAAAAGCCAGCGGAGACGGAAAACAGTCATGTAAACCAGTACGTACACATACGCACTCATAAACTGTGGTGGCATAGCCAGGGTCTACATAGATAAAAGCCAGATGGGGTTCCAGGACTGAGAGAGAAAGTAGACACAAGCCCCTACCTTTAACCTCAAAGCTATCTCCAGTTGCAAAGCACACATAAGGCAAAGATTAGTCTTCTCCAACAGCGTCTCACCGGCTATATAAACCACAGTAAAGGGCAGGCCCCATGCTCAGAAGTAGATGACTGACACAAAACAAACAGTGGGATTTTTTAAAAGTTATTTTGTCCTCACAATGCCTTGAGATTTTTTTTTAACCTTCTAGATCTTTGCCTATATGTTATTGCTTCCCATCTTGCTTTTGTTGGTTTTCTGTCTGCACAAATGTGTCTCGGTATCTGTACGTGTTTCTTGTGCTTTCTTTTGGCTCTTTATTTTCTTCTTTGTTTGCCTTATTCTGTCTTGCTTGTTTTTTTATCTCTTTCCATTTCCATTACATAGTCAAATTACTTCTAAAATTTCAGGTACCTTATGTACTTCTGTATTATAAAAATACACATGGTGAGATTGTACATTAATTACATTCTTTTTCTTTTTAAAAATATTTTTATTCTTCTTCCATACAGTATATTCTGATTGCAGTTCACCCTCCCTCTCTTCCCTATAGTATCTCCCTGTACCTCGTCTCTCTCATAGATTCAACTCTCCTCTGCCTACACTCAGAAGAAAAGCAGGCCTCCCAGGGACATCTACCAAACCTTGCATAATGAGTGACCATAAGACCAGCCACATACCATCACATCAAGGCTGGAAAAGGGAATCTGTAGGAGGAGAAGGGTCACACAAGTAGTCAAAAGAGAGAAAGCCCCAGCTCCCACTGTTAGAAAAGTTTTATTTTATCTTATTATTACTATTATTATTTGCCATGCCTGTTTGTGTTTTAATGAAAGAAAGGTTGTGGATTCAGGTGGGTGAGGAAGTAAGGAGGGTCTTAGGGTTGGAGGAGGGGTATCATCATGGGAATATATTATATAAAAAATTCTATTTTTCAATTAAAATAAATAAAAGGAAAAATTTTCCAGTCTTGGGCCAAGGATATGACTCACTGGGGAAGTATTTGTGACACCACCATGGGAATATGAATTCAGATTTTCAGCACCCACATAAAAAGTATAGTAGGATATATCTGTAACCTCAACTCTGGGGAGGTAGAAACAAAGGACTCTGGGGATTTCCTCTGCCAGACAGTTGAGTTGAATCATTGGGAGATAAGTGAATGAACCAATCTCAAAAATAAATACCAGTGAAAAATAGAAGAAGACATATGAATTTGCCCTTTGGGCTACTTGCCCCACCTCACCACCTGTATACCCATACCCATACACACATACAAAGGAGAAACACCAATTCAACGGGATACCCACAGATTTAATAATTTGACTTATTCAGCATTTTGTAAAATAATTATAAACACAAAGAGCAGGTCAAGGGATTTTTTGGGACAGTGGTATATGGCAGGGAATAATGCTATCAAGAGAACGCTACAAATTATTATAGCTATGCTATGCTTGAATATCTTGAATGTGTTTAGAACTAAAAATATATACAGAACAACACATAATAATTGGTTAAATAATACTAACTCTGTGGGTTATTATAATATTACATTTTTGGGGATTGTTATTTTACAAATATGTAAAATGTTAACCCTGAGGGAGGGCTGAGAAATGAGATGCACAGGAAATTTGAGTTCAATGATTACAAATCTATATTTTTTTAAATAAAAAATATTTAAAAGTGAGACGATTTATAAGACATGAACTTAAAATGTTATTTTCTAGAACCTATTGTCAAGTGAAAAAGATAAAAAGATAACATATATGATCTTTAGAATTCATATAGATATAGATGACATATCTATAATATTTTCCTTAAAAGAAGAGAAGTAGGAAAGAGAAAAATTTGAAAGTATGCTTTTACTATTCCAAACATAAGATGACTAAAAAATCAAAAATAAATGATTCTTTTTTTTACCAAGTATGGAGGAGAGCATGAGGAACTCCGAAATCAGCCTGCTTCTGTTGGAATAAAAAACACGTGCCACTACCATCCAGCATGAATTTACTTTTTGACATATCATTTAATTTCATATGACAATGTTTACATACACAAATATATATTTAAAAGAGTGGAGGATTTTTAAATTTGAATTTAGATTGGTAAGACGTCTCGGTGGGTAAAGGTGTATGCTACCAAGACTAAAGTCCTGGGTTCAAGACCTGAAAAATTCCCTCTGACTTCCACAGACGTGTGATGTCATGGAAGTTCTAGCAAACATTAAGTGCATAAATTTAAGTTAAACATATATTAAAAATTGAATATAAAGAGAAACAAAATGTCTAATTGCAACCAACCTTAAAAAGTACATATTGAGAAGATTACTCTGACTATGCACTCTAGATGTATTTGAATGGCAAAATTAACAATAAAGAATATTCTAGAAAATTAAAGGCTTATTACTGATATTGCTATACATATAGACATTCCAAAACAAATGAATCCATACATTGTTTCCTTATGAAGTCTGGGGTCATAATTTGTGTGAAGGGAGATGTATGCAAGAAACGGAATGAAGAGAGGAAGGAATCAGTGTTGTTAGATTCGAATTACAATTTTCATTGTGAATTTACTTGTCTGCTAAGAAGTCTACAATTGTTAATGTTTTAATAACAATAGTTTCAAAATACTATCATGTTCAAATGAATCACAGCTTCTGGGGCTGGAACAAGGAAAATACACAGTAAGTCCAGAACATTATGTCCCCCGCCCCAAATAAGAAAATGTTAAAAAATGATGGACATATTACAAAAGTGCAAAAAGGCAAACTTAAAGTATACATCCCTGGTCAAGATGAAAAAACTGTAGCAGAAAGAGATTAATATGTATCAGCGAATCAATCCCACACCAGTTATGTTTTAAGGGGTTATTTATTTTGGGGGGTAAAACTTACATACACTATAAACCGTCAGGAAGGGAGCCTAGTCGCAGGAGCCGGGAGCAGGAGCCAGGAGCAAGCACCGGAACCAAGAGCCGGAACCAAGAGAGCCTGATCCGGATCTGCTTCTCTTTTTAAAAGAGAAATATACCATGCCCCAGTGGGCTGGTATTTCAGCAGCTATTGGCTGACGGAGCGGAAGTCGCTCCCCGCTGCACTGTGGGCTCGTATTTCAGCGACTATTGGTTGAGGCAGCGGAAGTTACTCCCACAACACTTTCCCCTTTTGTTTAAGTAAGAGAGTTCTAAGCCTACTACGAAATTATATACAGTAAGTACAAACCTACACAATTATATACAATAAATACAAATATCCTATTCTAACTAGCTTAAGTCTTGTATAAGAAATAACTTGGCCACGTCATGAAAGGAAAGTAACTATGTTTATATAATCTTTAATCCCGTCAAAGATCTGAGAAGGGAAATAATGTTACCTGAGTAATTAGGAAGTGCAATCAAACTTCCAGAACATGTAACAAATCACATAGACAACTGGCTACCTGGGCAAACACCCAAAATCACGTTTGCAGTGTTGAAGCAACCAACTTTGGCTAAGGCCTAACGTAACTGACATACCATTTTCAAAGGCAAGGAACTTTTTAAAACTATCTTATCCTGTCTTGGCAGGATATGACAGTCCTGTTTTATCCATTTACGGATACTCTGTCACTCTGTCAATAGTTGAGGTATGGGCATTTCTTTACCCAAAGGCCAGTTCTGCCAAGAAGAAAGGCTCCAGGTGGAGTGTCTTTGGTGCTCAACATTCTCTCGGGAATAGATCAGTGTTGCCAGGAGCGATTGTGTCTCCCTATCACAGAACTCTGAGTTAGATTAAAGGCCATTTTCTACAGCTCTTTGAAGAGGTTGAAGATTATCTATCTATACTGAATATAATGTCTATGTATCTAAAGAACCTGATTAGTCTAATTATAAATGACAAACTTAGATGACTATTGATCTATATTATTCTCAATATCTATCTAACTTAAAGACTGAAATAGTAAACAACTGTGCAATAAATGGGGACAATATGACCTCCAAATATAAATAATGTGCAAGTATACATTGCAATATGGTAAATATATATATCAATACATAAACAATATATAAGTATCTTAATCAGAGGTAGAAGTGTATAATGTAATATGGTAAAATATACATATATCAATACAATATATATATGTCAATACATAAAAATGTTTTAAACAGAGGTAGAAGCATGCATGCATAAAATAGTCAACATAATTTAAGTTTGTATCAATATATAAGAATCAATACCAATATATTTGTCTAAAAACAATAACTCATAAGTACAAAGCTATTATCCCATAATCCAATTATCCCTCTTTTTTTTTCCTATGGGTATTTTCCTTTGTTTAAAAAAAAAAAGAGGGAAATGGTGCGGGAGAATTGTCTGTATTCTGTCAATCATATTTTAATAAAACGCTGATTGGTCAGGTAGGCAATATAGGCGGGAAAGCCAGACAGGACGTAGGGGTGGAGCAAAGAGACTGGGAGTATTCTGGGACACAGGAAGCCCTCAGTCATTCCTGTGCAGACCACTGAAGAGGCAGCATGTAACTTGTCCTGCTGAGAAAGGTATGGAGCCATGTGCTAACATAGATAAGGATAATGGGGTAACATAAGTTATAAGAGCTAATAAGTAGCCTGACCTAATGGGCCAATCAGTTTATAACCTTATGGAGTCCTATATGTAATTTCTCTTTGGGATTTGCCGGCTGTTGTGGTACCGGGCAGGACGGAAACCCCAACAAGCCAGCCCTCAGGCTACAAATATGAGCTTTAGAAAAGTTTAAAACATCTCATTACACAATATGATTAACTGTGTGAAAAGAAGAGTGACAGACCTGGGGAAATGATTTCTTTCCCTTTCTTCTCTTGTCCTCCATCTCTACCTACACACTTCTTTTTCAGAATATGTAAAGAACTCCCAAAATTCAAGAATGAGCATAGAAACAGTTTTGAAAATTGTTCAAGGTTGTGAAGAAACACTTTACCAAAGAACTGACCTGCATGAGTGACAAGAGGGTAATGCATATCATTTGTGATGAGAGAAATAACAGGTGAATATGAAATACAATACACACATAGACCTACTAAAATGACAAACCAATCATGGAAAGATTATACACTCATGGTGGCAAAAGGCCCAGGAGCTCATTTGAAAGTTGAAAGCACAAAAGTGTGCGGCCTTGTGATTTTACTCCCGATAGATACCTAATAGAAATGAGAAAGTATGGTAAGCAGACACCTTAACAAGCATGATTAGGCTGACTTCATTTAGAGAAAGCAAAATTTTAAAATAACCCAAAATATATATCCTCAGGGAGATAGATAGTTTTTAATATGATCTATGGAATGACTAAAAATAATGCAGTATTAATCTACATATAATAAGAATACATCAAAGGTACATTAAATACAACATATACCTATCCAGCATGTTACCCAGCTCTGGTTTATACATACTTACTCTGTTTCCAGTAGCTGGTCAAAAATCAGCATATCCATATGATTGCACAGTCATTTTCACTGACCTGACTTCTCATCTTACCTCCTAAAAGAAACCTTTCAGGACCATTAAATCCTTGTGTAATTATCCAAAACTTGTCCATCCAGTTGTGTTTGCATCTAGCTTGTGTATGACTACCTCTTCAAGTGATTGTCCCTTCATTAACTAAATCTTAAGTTCCTTCATGACATGGACCTTGTCTCAAATTTCTGCAAGGCTACTAAATTCTTGGAATATTTATTTAACAAAATAAAAGTACCCAATAAATAGCTCTTCCCTAAAACAAACATATTGAACAATAGGGTGTGTATTGTTTGATTCTATTATATGAAGTTCAAAAACAGACCAGTTAAATCTCTGTTGATGAACACCACAACATTTTTTTTGAGTATGTGGAGGACAGACTGTACTGGAACATGAAGTAATGACTTCTGAGATTACTAAAACAACCAATAGATCAGGTGTGCCAAATTCAGATATGTATACTTAGGTAAAGATTCAGTGAGTCAGACAGAATAATGCCAAATATCAGTTGAATTTCTGATCATGAGCAATGTACAGTCCAATAAAAAGCAGTACAAAACTCTAATTATTATATGTATTACAAACAATTAAATATTTAAAAATATAATCAAATAAGTAAAAACATTAAACACTGAAAACTAGAAAATACAGTTGGACCTACTAACACAAACTACTGAAAGGCAGGCCACACTCATGGATTGGATGGCATATATTATTAAGATACCACCAATACCCAAAACAATCTATGACTTCAATAAACTCTCTATCAAAATCCCAAAAGGATTTTTGCATAAAAACTTTTTTAAAATTCATATAAACTCTCAACCAATCAGAAAGAATAAAAACAGTCTCAAAAGACAACAGTACTCAAAAACAATATACCTCATAAAGAATCAATATCCACAATATAAAAATAATCACATTTTGACAATGACAAGACCACACAATCTTATTTATAAACAAACAAAGGAATTTAACAGACATTTATCCAAAGAAGATATACAAATGACCACTCAGCACATGAAATGATGCTCAAAATTACTAATCATTAAAGCAAGTCAGAACTAAAAGGAGTTAAAATGTAGCACGATTAATAAAAACCCGGAGACAGAAATTGGGGTTCAAGCTGAAGGTCAGAAAAGCAAAACAGTTAACCCCAGGCTCTTACCTCTATCTACCTCAGTTCAAAGGTGATCCTGTCTCCTGGAATCCCAGAATGAGACTGTCAGTGAGAACTGTCTCCTCCTGTTTTATATTCCTCTCTAGTGCTGGGATTAAAGGCGTGCACCACTATCACCTGGTTTCCGTGGCAAACTAGTGTGTGTCACCACTGCCTGGTCTGTAAGTTTGGCTGTTTTACTCTCTGAACTTCAGGCAAGCTTTATTTATTAAAATACAAATGAAATATCACTGAAAGTTACCATTTCTTATATATTCTTATTAAAACCCAAAAAACCAAAAGTAGATGATAAGATACTTATGAGGGATGTAGAGAAACTGAAATATGAATTTTCAAATTCTATACCAATGCTCTAACATATATTATATCTTGTATGAAGACATTATGCTAAGCTAAATAATTAATTGCAAAACAGTGGATATAATATGATTCGACAAAGATACTTGGAATAACAAAAACATAGATTACCAAATGGATCTTTTCAGAGGAGATGAATAACAAAGGGTCACTCAAGTTGGGGGTCCTGTCAGAAATGTATCATGTGAATCTAATCATAAGAAACCAGTAAGATAATTGCAAACTGAAAGCAATTTTACATAAAAGATAAATCTGGACAATTAAAGTGGTCAGTGTTATAAAGTGCATTTCGAATATACTTAGCTTGAACAAAAACTATTTATTAATAAGTCAATTAGGACAGAGAAACTAAGAAAATGTAAAATAAACAGCTAAAAAACTGTTAGAAATTAAGAGACATGAAAAATGGAATGTATGACCTCAATATTGATTTGAGATCAGAAAAATACCATAAAGAATACTTGGGAGACCATTAGAGAAATTTTAATGTAAAATATGTATTTGATGTATACAATGTTTAATTTCTTTAACTTGCTAAATAATTTTATTTATTACATTAATTACATTAATTACAGCTGTAAGCATCATATTTACTTTCAAATATCAAATTTTTGAGAAAAAAGCATAGATAAATAAATATATGTAGATGTAACATATGTTCACTGTAATTTTTTTACAATTGTTCTCTGGGTTTGAACATTAAAATGTTTTGGAAAATGTGCTAAAATATCTCTTAAAGTAGCTACCCTCTCCTTGAGGGAACCTTGTACACTGAAACTAAAGTTGCTCTACTTGAAGGAAGAGATGGCTGGATGGATACACAGTTTGGAGTCATATGTTCTAAATTCAAACCATTTCAATTAGGTTTTGTCATGGGTCAAAGAGAGTAATAATACTTTCATGCCTCCTGGACTACTTTATAGGGCTGCTGTGAGGATTAAATTAGCTAATAGGCAGCCAGGCAATATTGTCACACGCCTTTAAACCCAGCACTCGGGAGGCAGAGGCAGGTGGATCTCTGTGAGTTTGAGACCAGCCTGATCTACAAGAACTAGTTCCAGGACAGGCTCCAAAGCTATAGAGAAACCCTGTCTCAAAAAAACATATATATATATATATATATATATATATATATATATATATATATATATATATATATATATATATATATATATATAATAGATGGGGAAGTTCACTGAAAGGGGGAAGTGCTATTCAAATTCAAAACACGGATTATTATTGCCATATTCACATGCTATTTCTACGCTTGTTCCAGAACCTACTGCAGGAAACTGATGACTACTGACATGCATATGTTCAGGGGTGTGCACTTTCCTCTTTGCTTTTCAAATCCCTGTAGCTTATGGCATGGGTATTCCCTGAAATGACTGATAGCCATTGCAGGCTATCATTAGCACTAAATGAGACCACTGGCGTCCAAAAGGATTCTACCACATGCCTGCTTTCTGGCCAGCCGTCCTACATATTTTCCATTTGAGTCAGTGGTAGGAGCTCTAGTTAAATCCAGTGTAACCAGAGATAGTGGTAGGGAAAAGGAGCTTGGTGGAAGGAAAGAGGAAGGCAAGTGGTACGGTCATAGACTACTTGATACAGATTAGTGGAGAGAAGTACTAATATTGTCAAATACGGAAATCACTGTTTACCAATTTTCTATGAAGCTAATGAAGAGAAAACTCTTCAAAAGTCAATGTGTCATTCATTCTATTTGTTTATAAAAAAGTAGTTTCACTTCAATAATCATAACATGAAGTAGGGCTCATTTTTCTTTTCACTACTGATTATAAATTCCTTAGGGCATAGAAATTTCATCATAGTTAATCTGAAGATGATTTTTGCTAAAACAAAAATAAGATGTCCAAACTATTTCAGAAACATGCACTCACCATCAAATTCACAGCATAACTCTTTTCCTGTAACTTCTGAGGAGAAAGAAGTGTTTTATAACTTAAGATTCTACCGTGGTTTTAACATTTTTCATAGGTATTTTGACTTGCATGGGGATATAAATAGTAAAGATATATTAATACAATTCCATTTAATCAAATCACCTGATGAGTAAAAAAAATTAACTCTATGTTATTGTTTCTGCATGAATTTATTCATTTGTGTGTTCAGTTCTTGCAACTTAGTTCAGAATCTTGCCTCCTGGCTGGTGATTGAAGCTCTCTGTTAAATTTTCATTAACCAAAAAAACAAGTTACGCAAAATGGGATGCAGCACATGGCATTTGGCTGGGATTTAAGGGAAGGGTAGGGGAGAGAGAGAGAGAGAGAGAGAGAGAGAGAGAGAGAGAGAGAGAGAGAGACTGACTCCTGGCCCTCATAAATTTTAAGATTTAATCATAATGTTAACTTGCTAACTTTGAAAAATAGACTTAATAGTTCTCATCCAATATTAAAATAAAGCCATAAATGTATTTAACATAATCAAGACTATTACATTTAAATATTATTATACTGAATAAAACTTTGATCTATTTGAAATATATGTCTCTTACTCATAAAGCACTACAGCAGAGAAAAAGGAAGACAACACAGAGACAATTTAATTTATTTTTCAATTATGACTAGGTCAACTGCTCAGATGTCAAATAGCACTCTTAAAATCGCTCTGCAGCCAACTTGTAAAGCTTAAAAGAAAGTCTAGAGCCTGGCAAAGAACAACTGCCAAAATGCCAGAGTCCCTTTTTCCTGGCAGCACTGATGGAGCCCATAATAGCAATGAGGGACAGCAGTCCTGTCAATAACCACCAGCAAGGGAACAAGACCTGTACAGTACTTGTCTAGGCATGATGGAACGCTTGCTATTTCTAAATGCTCTGCTTTGTCCAAGATTAAATATTTGACTTGAGATTTAATCTTTAAATGGGAAAACACAATCAAGGCACAATGAACTGGGGGAAACATTGAAGAAGGCTGCTATTTAATAATTAAGTGTATTTTCCAAGTGGCGAAACCTTTTGAAGAGTTGATCTTTCTAAGAGCAGTGTTTTGGCTTGAGTTCTCCCAAAAGAGGATTGTACAATTAAAAGATACATTTATTTTTTAAAAAAAATACACAAAGCCTTAAACTGATCATACTTGATAAAAAGTTAAAGGTTTTACATCTCTAGCATGCAGAGAATTATTAAATGTTTCCAAGTAGTTGACAGAACAAATTAACTACAATGGAAGGAGAAAGATTATATTAATAAGTGGTGAAATGGGAATATGGTTTAGTTTAGAACCATAGCTGCTGATGGAGTTGGTATTGTAGCTATTTTAATTATTCAAACAGAATCAATGCCAATCATATGATTACAGCAGGGCTTACACTGCAACTTTCACTTGTGAATCTTCAAGGGTCTAATAAGCATGAATTTCCTTTCATGAGAAGAAAGTTAGTAATTTCTACAAGTACAGAAAGCAGATTATTATCTTGTAAAGAGGGGCAGAGTACCATGGATGGAACCAGCAGCAAACTCTATGAGTTAACACACAGTGAGAAGAATTTAATTTTCTCATTTGTTTTTCTGTCTTGATAGCCAGAAGAAGCAGGGATGAGGGAACAAGAGCAATAAATTGGGGTTTCCTGTGTTTTGTGCTCCAGAATATGAACTAAAGAAAGAGAATGAAATTCTACCAAATCAATTGACTAGTCAGTTTACAAAGATGAGCTTGTCACAAATTCCCATATTTGTGCTGATCATTAATATGGGGAGTGGAAGAAGACACTGTCTTGGCCCTTCTTAGAACTAAAACTCTTAAAAATTCACTAATTCACATTTTCAGTGACAGGAGGAAGTTGAGTAACATTGTGATTACAAAAAAAAAGACTTTTAGTCTTTAGCCATGCATACTGAAGTCCTTAGGAACAACATCATGATATATGTAATTGTGGTAAAGCAAAATTTGAAAAGATTTTTTGGTTATTTATTAATAGTTTAGACTAAACTTGTTTTGACTTATTACATACAGCCATTTTTAAAGAGGATAAACAATTTAATGCCAAACAAAATGAAAATATCAGTAGAAGCAACAACAAAAAGGAATCAGAACAAGCAACAAACACCTGAAAAATTCTCGTTTTCTCCCAAGCAGGCCACGAGTTGTACCAAATAACAAATCTTGATACTAGCATAGGTAATATATAATGAGTAATTAATCTTTGTGTCACTGTAGTTCTGAGCATGTATATTTTGTGGGTTTTACAGAGCAAATAATTAACATCCTCAAGGAAACATCTTTACTGTAAACACAGTGGCGGGTTTCACCAGGCTTGTCATGATGATTTATAATTATCATATCTAGTATTTGTTGTGAATGAGTTCTTAGGTATCTGGAAATGATGTGTTTTAAGTAGCTGAAACTCAGCTGCCCCTGTCTGCTAACACTGTTACTGCCAAGGAAAAGGGTACCCTCCGTTTTCAGAGAAGCCTGAGTCATCACAAATTCTGAATGACTGTAGCATATACCTTTGACATGTTAGAAGTGGTAAGGCTCATTTAAACTTAATTTATGTGTATTTAAGACAGAACCATAGATGGAAGACTTAGAATATGGTGATAGGTAAAATGATGAAATCAAATGGTAGGAAATTAAGGATGAGTGGCTTACTGAATGTTAAATCCTGTTATGCTAACAGATCGAGAATTTGGTCTGCAAAAAATCAAACAAGTACCCAACTTTTAACCTACTTCTATTTCTTTTCCTCTATTTATTTGTGCTGTAATCAGTGCCTTTAAATGCAGAATTTCTACCTAGAGAATAATCTAATAGCGCTTACAATAAAATGGTATGTAGAATGTTGTCCTTTTTTTCTTAAGGACTAGAATTATATGATTAGGTAATATGAAAAATGGAAATGAGCTGTCATGAAGTTACAACATCACCACATTTCAAAATCTAAGTGTGCTCACTTCACAATGCACTGTTCATTCATACAGTTCTGTTCTGAGCAGGAGAAACAGGTGGCCTATTACTGGATCCATTAAACAAGAAATTCATGCATTACATATCCATCTTGAGGCAATTAGGCAGATAATTTTTTTCTTTTATAGTTTCATTCAGAATTTGTGGCAATAAAGAAATTATAATGTGCCCTAACATTTATCTATGATATCAAAAACAATGGCCTCTTCACGTATTAGAAATAAAGTGGACCCCAATCATTTATTCCCATGAAAAAATCAGCATGTTTAAGGCAAATTAGCTATTCTGAAAGATATACATAAATAAAGAGATGTTATGTTTAAATGACAAACAGGATGGGTGAGATAATTTGTTTTGATTACCATATCATCATCTGTTGAATGAATTAAAAGTGTTATCTACCAGTTATCATATCATTGGAAAATCAAATATGCTTGATAATGTAGATTTGAGCATGCTTTGTGTAAAATGTACCATAAGCATTATATTCTTGATATTGGCACCCCTTTATTTATGATAGAATTTCTCACTTTATAAATATAAAAACTGAGGCTCAAAGAAGATGCCATAAGACTGAGAAGCCAACAATAATGACACTGGGTTTTGATTCTACTGCATGTACTGGCTTTTTAGGAGCCTAGTCTGTTTGGATGCACACCTTCCTAGACCTGGATAGAGGAGGGAGGGCCTTGGACTTCCCACAGGGCAGGGTACCCTGACTTCTCTTAGGCCTGGAGAGGGAGGGGGAGAGGGGTGGAAGGAGTGAAGGGAAATGGGAGGATGGGAGGAGGTGGAAATTTTTAATAAATAAAAAAAGTGAATTAAAATCTAAGAAACTCAAAAAAAGATGATGCCATAATATCCAAGATTACATAGCTAGTAAATAGTGGATATGAATTCCAATTCATGTAATATCAATCCAAAGTCAATGTACAAATTGCCACTGTAAGGTAGTTTTTAATGGCATGATTCTAGAGTATTTGTGGAAGGCAAATGTACAATCACCTGGGTACTGACTGGTGCTTTAAATCAAATTACAGTTGATAAGAAGGGATGAAATAAAGCTCAGAAGTCATTCTAGTTGGATACCTAGATTTGATCAAAGGTCAAGATACAGGGAAAACAATGCTATTGGAGAAAATAGAAAACTGGAAAAGAATCAGAATTTAAAACCTATTTCAGGATGAGCAGGTTCAACTCAAATAAGTGATTCTGTTTTAAACAGGAAGAATTTAGCAGGGACCAAAGCAATACAGTGATTACTATGTGAAAAATACATGTCAAAACTTAGAAACTCTGGGGAAATCATCTTCTGAATAGGAAACTATTTATTAATAAAGTTTTGAAAGTCTGTGGGTTGGCTACAACCTAGTGGGTGAATCAATTACATCATTGCTTTTAAGTTCATCTTCACATTAGATATATCTAGTGAACTACTAAAAACATTCTGATAAATCAGCCATAGTTAACACCTATTGCATCAGACCTTCAATATGTTTTTTTGAAACAAGGTATCACTTGTAGCCTAGGCTTGCTCAGTTTTGCAATTATTGGCTTACATAACCACTACTCAGCTCAAAAGTTCTTCCGTTTTTTTTTTTAAATATTGAGATAGAATTTGAGGCATTCTACATAGGAGCTCTTTATTCTGTGGCTGAGCTTCATCATTAGCTAAGGAATCAATACTTTTCAAAGTTTTCCATTCACCATACTATGTAGCAAACTTTAGAACCACTTCACTAGGAACTGGATGAGATTATCATTGGAACGTTTTGTATTTCCCTACATAGAAAATATCACCAGGGATACAATGGCTTTGAAACCTGTAAGGTATGTAATTCCCACACAGTAACGTACACTGCCAGCATATCATCGTGTTTCTATCTAACAGCTAATCCTACGTGACTCCACACTAGATTGATGCAAGATTTTGAATATACAGATTAAATATAATTATTGACATTATGTAAGTAATTCATTTTGATGATTACATAAAATTAGATTTTATGTAAATAGGTTGATTAAAAAGAAAAGTTTCCAATACAGCCACAAAATTGAACATTGTATTGATTTGAGTATATTTACACAATAGTAAGTAACAAAAGCTTACAATATTACCTACAACAAGCTTGTCACAGTCACAGGATAAAGTTCCAGCTCTTGAATTCAGAGTTCAGATTTTGATTCGAATTCCCAGATGGCCCACCATTTAGCAAAATATTGATATTTGCTTTGTTATGTATTATCTAAATGTGAGGCTAAGGCTTTGTGATAACCAAGTTACACAGTGATTAAGAGGATCAATTGAACTGTGTGGAGTTTCTGTTCCTAGTGAATTACAGAAAATATTAGAGATGGAAAGCTACTTAATGAAATGTGTCTGAATTGTTCATGGATCTTGCGCATTAGACAGGGCTTGTTCAGTTACTTTAGTCATGTAGTGATCTACAGCGTCAACCTTGCTGACATTCGTTTAAATGCTAGCGGACAAAGTGCTTTCTTCCCTCTCTAGTGTTTGTTATCATACAACTTTAGTGAGACATTAATAGGAAATTAGACCCCAATAAAAATTGAAGTCTGTTAGTTGTTTGTGTCATCTGAGTCCATGACTCACTTTATGAAGCTGATAAACTTCAGATGCCTTACATTTGAATTGTCGTTCTCAGAAAGTCATAGTAAAACTACCCTACTTAACACCATGAAATAGAACAGATGGAATCTGATGAAAGGAGTCTTGGTTGCAGTTTCAGCAAGCCCAGCGTGGCATTTATAGCACTGATTTGTGAACTTCCCTTTAAATTGTATATGCATACAGTTAATTATGTCTCCCTGGGTCTTTCCCCAGCTTAAGTTTCTTCACAACTCTGAAACTAGCTGTATCTATCTGAGCGATATAGGGAAATGAATGGCTCATAAGCTGTTGTTTCAATAATAAAATATGTGGTACCTTTTAAATTGTTGCCTATGTTGTGATATAAATTTGATAAGAATAATTTAAACCTTAGAGGACATTTTGTTATATAACCAACAAAACACAAAATTATCCTTTAATTATTTCAAATGTATTACTACTACTTACTACTACGACGACGACGACAACGACGACGATGATGCTGCTGATTTACAGGCCTGCAGGGGCATATGCAAACCCATGTGACTGTGGGTGTGTGCATTCCACAGGGTACGTGTGGAAGCCAGCGGATAAGTTTGTAGAGTAAGTTCTCTCCGTCGGCTGAATGTTCCAGGGGTCAAACTCAAGCTGCCAGGCTTTGGTCGTACGGGCTTTTATCCACTGGGTCATCTCACCAGCTCACACTGTTACTTAACCTTCATAAGTCCTATTTGTCAAATGACTAGCCTATAATAAGTCCTTATCAACGTGCCTTGAAAAATAATTTCAGTAAGTGGTAAAACATAGCTTCGAAAAGCAATATTTGAAAGTCATCCGAATGTGTGTATCTCAAGTGCAAATGGTGACTATAACTCCGTGACGAATGAGGAATGAGGAATGTGGGCACAAAGAAAGCCTATTATATATATATATTTAAAGAGAAAGTAAATAGAATGATCTGTTTCATACACAGAATTCTCTTTAAGATTTATTTGTATTTGTAGGTATGCATTTCTTTGTGTGTATGTACACGCAATGGGAGTGCAGGTATCTACAGAGGCCAGAGGCTTTCAATGTCCTGGAGATGAAATTACTCCAAGTCCCTGGAGCTGGAGTACAAACGGTTGGGAGCTGCTCATCATGGGCACTGGGAACTAGACTCTGGTCCTTTGCAAGACCACCAAGTGCTTTGAACTGCATAGCCATTGCTCTAGCCCCCACATACTTAACACTTGCCCACTAATGAGTTCTCAACTTACAACTTCACAACTGCAGCACTACTCAGGGCCGGAAATCACTATGCAGCATTTTAGAAAAGAAGCCTAGCAAGGCCCACCTAGTCAGTCACCAGAACAATGGCTACAATGCAGAAAGGTACATGAGGGCTTCTATTTAATGTTGCTAAGAAATTCATAACTAACCCACTTCTGGTGATTATTTAGTGAGATTAATCTTACTATGTTGCTCAGAGAGGCCTCAACTCCATGCCCCTTCTAGTTCAGTGCCCCATAGAGCTATAATTATGGTGATGCATCACATTCTCAACTACAGCTGGCCAACCTCTGCGTAAGCTTCAAGCAACTACATATTTTTGTAAAAACAGCATAGAATACCTAGTGTCAACGTTTTAATAATCTACCAGAAGTCATGTATGACAAAATCAGTTCCCATCCAATGGTATAAATTAGTGTGTGACCTTTTAATAGATAATTAGGTTACTGAGGGGGGTGGTGGTGGGGCTCTACTTTTGTTGCTGGATAATTTCCTACTCACATAGTAAGTAATTCAGTTACCTCGATAGTTGATTATTATATAATAAGGTTGTGATGGAAGTTTTATCATTGTGTGTGTGTGTGTGTGTGTGATCTCTTGCTCTTTTGCATTTCCATCATGTTATGACATAGCATGAAGACATTCACCAGAATTCCACCTGATTCTTAGAGTTTTCTATCTGTATACCTGTAAGGACCTCCCCCAACCAAATCTTTCTTATTTTAGAATTTCCCAGTCTTGAATATTCTGTTATAGCAATATAAGATGGAATGAGATGCATATTTTTTTCTGAGTGTGTTTAATGTGAAAGCTAGGATTCTATAGTCAGATGGGTATTAAAAATGTCTAGGTTACTAATGTAAGCCTTCTCTATGACTTTAATATACTTTGTGAAATGATCTATTCTCATAGTTGATCTGGACAATGGAAATCAAAAGAAAACCTCACTGCCTATGATAACATAACTACTATTTCTCTGTCTTCATTTACATATTTGCCTTTTCTAGAAATACCTTGCCTGGAGAAATGGTTTAATTTCTCCATTACAGGAAATTTCAATCTACTCTCCAATTGAATACATTCACAGTTTGAATCAATTCTTAAATATTGTCACATCGCTGTCTCTACCAATCCTAAAGTTATTTTATCATTGTTATTATTATATACTTAGTTTGATTTCTATACTTTCATATAATTCAAGATCTCCTGATCAGAGAATGGTCCTGTCAAAACTGAAGTGGAATCTCCCATGTTAATTAACTTCATCAAGAAAATATCCCACAGACATCCTCACATTTAAACTTAATCTAGTCTATCCCTTTTTGGGAGTTCTTTCCCAAGTTATTCTAGATTGTATTAAGTTGACAATTAAAGCTATAATTATATACCATATAATTATATACCAGCTGAGGGGTGCAGAGTTAGAACACAGAAAAACTCATCTTAGTCCATGGTCCATTCTATTCTATTATTTATAAAATACAATATATAAAAATAATGGATATACACCTTCATATGCAATACAAATGTGCACTATATGCTGGTACTATTCAAATAAGCTTAGAATATAATTGGCTCTATCAACAACCCTTGATGCTTTTGAAGAGAACTCAGGTTTGGTTCCCAGTACCTTACCAGGCAACACATAATATCTTATAACTCTAGATCCATGGGGGTTTCATATCCTCTTCTTGTCTTTCTGGATACCACCCCACATGTTATACACATACATACAGTCAGGCTCACACACATATACATAAAATTTTCAAACACATGTGCGCACACACACACACTCTCTCCCTCTCCCTCCCCACCCCCACACACAGAGACAGAGAGAGAGAGAGGTGTGGGGGAGAGAGAGAGAGAAGTTTTTTGAGCAGGTGCATTGATTAACCCCCTAAGGCTTTCATTGAATCCAGATGTTTGACATCCTGGATATCCAATACCAGACTGATTTCTGGGTTTTGCTCCAGATGTCCTGAAATCTTATAATCATGGCTGAGATGTTCTGGAGTTACAGTCAGGAGCAACCCTGGATAACTTACTGTTACTTTTTAAAGCACTTAAGTAATTTTGAATGATGAATAATTTTAAAAAATCCCTGTCCTGTATATAAAGAAACTGTTCATCTTTTGACAAGCCACTGTTTGAGTGGAGTTATTTGCTCTGTGAGTAAACAGTAGACACTCTGTGAGACTAGTGTGAGGCTGAGGACAGAACACTGCCGAATCATTCAGAAAGAAGATGCTTTCCCTTGCACATTAGTTATTCATGTTCATTTCCCTCTCCTTCCCCTTACATTTTGGCTTTGATCTTTTCACAGAAACACATTTTACAACTTACAAACTTTTAAACCCTACTGACAACCACTCAAATTTCCCAGGCACAGGTCTTTGGTGAATCTGAGCAGAGCTCAGAATCTTCTTATAATAAAGTAAGGCATAAGGATAAAGGTGCTTTGCTTACAGGTTTCTATAATATGTCCATATGTACTCATATCCAGCAAGCCATATCTGTTTTCCAGATGGCAAGCCACAAGGCAGATAGTAAATGATTCAAGTCATAGTTGTTCTACCTTCTGCATTCTTTCTATTAAGTGATTTTTGAATTTCAATATCTAATTATTGATTGATTTACTTGTTTATATAGTGTGTGTGTGTGTATGTGTGTGTGTGTGTGTATGTGTGTGTGTGTGTATGTGTGTGCCCGTGCATATTTCTCCTATTCTACTCCATGGGTTTTGGGTATTGAACTCAAGTCTTCAAGCTTGGTGAAAAGCTCCTTTCCACTGAGCCATCTGGCAAGCCCTAAATTTCGGATTTTCATTCTCAGAACAACCTTACTATCAGCCTTCCATATCTCCTTCAAATACTTCAAATTAAAATCTGGCTCAGATTCTTGGGACTCGGGTTTTTTGGATTACTCTTAGCTCCCGGAATCTTCCCAACCACTTAGCTCTTGCATTCTAGTTATACTCCACGTTGTTGATGTTTGATTGGAACTTAGGACCCAAGTATTTAAGACAGAAAGAAATCTAATCTCATAACTGATCATCAATTGTGAGTCTGATAAATTAATGTAGATAAAAAAGAATGAAAGATCAAAGTCAACATGCAATGATAAACATGTTTTTAACCTAGGGTTCAGAGTATTATGAATCTCTTGAAACTATCTGTAGAGTTTCATTTTATCTACAGAGTTCCTCTAGTTTTCATAAGATTTTCAAGATGATCCCTGTTTGTCAAATATGTAAGGACTACCTGATCTTTAGTTTATGGCCTCATCAGGGAAATTTTTGTCTGTGCTTCTGTCTTCAGAAAAAAAAATTGGTGTGTACAGAGAACACACTTCCTCTGGACTTCCCAGGAACTGTGAAGAAGAAACTGGTAATAAACTCACAAATCTTCCTAAAGAAATGAAACTCAGTGATGAGGCCTGTGAGTAACATTAGTCATCCTTACTATTAATTTCCTTCTTGGTGTGTTCATAATGCAGGACAATTAAAAATGCTATATTATTATGTCCTATCTCCATTTCCCTTCTAACTTTGTCCTACCTCTCTCCCCCACTTCTCCAGGACCTTGATTAGATTGATTTTCTATAGCAGGATCTGCCCTGAAGGCTGACAAAGGTTAATATTTTAAACAAATTAAAGACAACAGAACCTTTGTTTATAGTGAGTTGCTGGTGCAACTGGTTGTTCAGGAACTTGGCTAAGTAGAACTGTAAAGCAAGATTTCTGTTAACCCTTTGCTTCACCTTTCTTCTGTCGTCATCCACTGGGCCATAATGGCTCTTCATGAATCTCCTTTGATTACCTACCCGTTTCTGATTATCTCCTGTACACCTGGATTATTTCTGCCTATTTACCGTAGCTACATCTAATAATATGAACTTTCTATGTATTCAAACCATTTTGTCCATTTTAAAATATTTTAATAGACACAAGATTTTTACTGTGCCACAGATGGCATTGTTTCTTCCAGTTGGTAAATGAGTTAAGTAGGAAAAGGGGGATATGGCAACTTGGTGAAGATTTAGCAGGAATGCACATAAGAAAATTCTTGAAGTATCATCTGTTTTTTTTCAGATTACACTGGCTCATGAAAGCTCTATATCTGAAAGATTCAGGACTGAGGTCCCAGTGGTTATTGTTTATAAGTCAAAAGTGGAAATGGGTAGCTTTTCTGCTTATTCTTTAGGGAGAGGTACTTTGCCTAGTGGGCTAATGTCTGATTGTAGAAAATTGGTTATGCATACTACTCTTTGGAAATGTTCATGGAAAGTAGATTTCTAGTTATTAAAAACAAGGCTTCTTTGACTCATCATTTTGCTGACAATCTAGAGATTTTCAGATTGCAAGCTCAGCCTTTTCTGTTCCATAACAATTTATATCGTTTGATAGAGAAGTTAAATTTAATTAGATGGAGTCAGCTTACAATTTTTAAAAATTGCTGTTTTAATCTAGATACACCTAGAAAAATTAAAAGTTTATACAAATGCTTGCCAGCTGCTTCGCTGCTCTTTTCTTAATTCCATAATCATCTGTTATTATCACCAGAAATGCCAGACATCTTTCTTCCTTTTCTTCCCTAAATTGTCAATCCTTGAAAGAACATCCAAACTATGTCATAAATAATGACAAAGACTTGTTCCACAACCTAATATTTCAATGAAATTAAATGAGGGACAAAGAATAGAAAAGTGTTAGATTCATGCTTCTGGCAAGGGGAAGACTTACAAGTGACAATCTCATCCTGTATACGAAGTGATTCAAACCCTTAAGGTAAATGGAATTGTCAAACCCTAAATGAATTGTGTGAATGATTTAGATACTATTTAAGCAATGCTTCGGCTTTAGAGGAGTCAAGCCAGCTTTCTTTGAAGAGATCTGCCCATGAAAATCAGGTGTTTTTAAATGACAAGATTGATTAGTCAAGATAACAAGTTAAAATTGTTATACCAAATTATATAAACAGTGAATTATTGATTCTTCTTTTGTTATATCCTTTGTGTCTTCATCATTTGGAACACATTCTGTTAATTCATACAGAATTTGTTGTATTTTTTAAAATAATATTTATCTGACTAACTATATTTTAGTGTGCAGAAAATGAAATTATACAACACTGATGTTTTCTATGAGTTGTTGTGGATGCAGGTTGACCCTTAGTTGGAAGATTACTAATATTGAATTTTTTGTTTGTTTTTCGAAACAAGAGTTTCTCTGTAGCTTTGGAGTCTGCCCTGGAACTAGTTCTTGTAGACTAGGCTGGTCTCCAACTCACAGAGATCAGCCTGCCTTTGCCTCCCAAGTGCTAGGATTAAAGGCATATACCACTACCACATGACTTTGAATTATTTTGAATCATCATCTCTTTAGGAATTTTATTCTTTTTGTTAAATATATGTCCAAATAAGACTTAATTTTCCGATATTTTAGAGTCTTTTCATACAAATAACTTCACAAATCAGAGAAAAATATTGTTAAATAGTATACTCTTATTTGGTAGTTATATTATGCTTATTAACATTTCATTGGGTTTGTTGAACCTAAGAAAAGAAAAGTCATAGTTAAAGCATCACTTTGACTTCCATGTTTACGAAATATGGAGAAGGATTGTGACTTATAGAAAAACACCATGCTACAGACTCAGAGAAACATCTCTCTTAGAAGAGTAACTCAAGAAAAGATTCCACAGCTAATTTTTACTACTGATTTGAGTCAGTAAGAAACAACAGAAAACAACAGTATCCAATATCTATGTTTGTTCAATTGGAACAAGTTAATAATCCTTGGAAACAAAACCAGTTTTTAATGTTCTTTTGGCCAGACATACCATATGCTAGCACTAAAATTAAGGGCTAAAAGACTCATAAAGTTTGAAATTAGAACCATCAAGTATTTAAATCACACCCAATATTTTAAGATTGGTATTATTTTAATGTTGGGTTCTAACTCATAGAACAAGTCATTTAAAACTAAATTTGTTTATGTGATATCTATTATTTCAATATATTGGAGTTCAATTAAAATCATTTTTATTAGCAAAACATTCAGATCATCATGTAGTATTAACAGAATCCATCTACTTGGATGGTTACTTCAAGATATTTGAGAGAGGGGAGTTTTAGTCTTTTGCTCACTATTGTGCTAATCAGAAAATGCTAGAATTGTCATTAGTTTTTAATTATTTTATTTTTCAAGATTATAATATTATTATATCATTTACCCTGTCCCTCTTCTCCCTCTAAGTCCTCCCACATACTCCTCCTTGCTATTTTTCAAATTTGTGGCCTCTTTTTTCATTAGTTGTTGTTACCTATGTATTGATGAATACATATGCATGCACACACACAGACATACACATACAAAGTGCAACCTACTCAATCTGCATGTTACTTATATGTATGTATGTTTTCAGGGGTGGCCATTTGTTCTTAAAGTTAAAATAGAAATTTCTTTATTGTTAATTTGTCTGGCTACTAGTGAAACCAAATTCATGGATTTAGTTGTAAAAGCTAAGCAGCTTCAGTACATTTACAACCATCCAATCTGTCATAATGATATTGACCAATGATATGTTGTCTGTTTATTGTGAAGATGACATATGTAGATGGGTATGTAATTAAGGAAAAATTGTGTCTAAAAAAAAACCCTCAAAGCATATGCTGTACTGGGTTTAGGTTAGTAGTAGTCTTGAATTTCTGTGAGATAATGCTCTTGTACACTGCCAAGATTTGTCACTTGAATTGGTTTAATAAAACACTGATTAGCCAGTAGTCAGGCAGTAAGTATAAGTGTGGTGAGCAGACAAGGAGAATTTTGGGAAGAGAAAGTGCGGATTCAGGAATCAGAGGAAGCTAGATGAGAATGCTGCACTGAGAAAAGCTGCCTGGCTAAACATAGATAAGAATTGAATTATGGGTTAATCTAAGCTTAAGAGCTAATTAATAATAAACCTGAGAAGCTTCTGCAAAGCAAAGGACACTGTCAGTAAGACAAAAAGGCTACCTTCCGACTGGGAGAAGATCTTCACCAACCCCTCATCAGACAAAGGTCTGATCTCCAAAATATACAAAGAACTCAAGAAACTAGACACTAAAACTCTAATTAACCCAATTAAAAAATGGGGTACTGAACTGAACAGAGAATTCACAACAGATGAACTCCGAATGGCCAAAAGGCACTTAAGGTCATGCTCAACCTCCTTAGCGATCAGGGAAATGCAAATCAAAACAACTTTGAGATATCATCTTACACCTGTCAGAATAGCCAAACTCAAAAACACCAACGATAGCCTATGCTGGAGAGGATGTGGAAGGAGGGGAACACTCATCCATTGTTGGTGGGAATGCAAACTTGTGCAGCCACTGTGGAAATCAGTGTGGCGCTTTCTCAGGAAACTGGGAGTCAACCTCCCTCAGGACCCAGCAATTCCACTCTTGGGAATATACCCAAGAGATGCCCTAACATACTACAAAAGCATTTGTTCAACTATGTTCATAGCAGCACTATTTGTAATAGCCAGAACCTGGAAACAACCTAGGTGCCCCTCAATAGAAGAATGGTTAAAAAAGGTGTGGAACATATACACATTAGAGTTTTACTCAGCGGTAAAAAACAATGACATCTTGAATTTTGCATGCAAATGGATGGAAATAGAAAACGCTTTACTGAGTGAGGTAAGCCAGACCCAAAAAGAGGAATATGGTATGTATTCACTCATAAGTGGATTCTAACCATAATTAAAGGTCTTTGAGCCTATTATTCGTGATCCTAGAGAAGCTAAATAAGAAGGTGAACCTGATGAAAATCATGTAGCTATCTGCCTGGAGATTGGAAATAGACAAGAGTCCCAGAATCTTCATCTGGCGATGGATGGAGATAGAGACAGAGACCCACATCGGAACACTGGTCTTAACTCCCTAGGTCCAAACGAGAAGCAGAAGGAAAGAGAACGTGAGCAAAGAAGGCAAGATCAGAGAGAACCTTCATCCGACGATGGATGGCGATACAGACGGAGACCCACATTGGAGCACCGGACTGAGCCCCCCAAGGTCCAAATGAGGAGCAGAAGGAGGAAGAAAATGAAAAAGGAAATAAGGACTGCGAGGGATGCGATCACCCACTGATACAAGGGGACGGATCTAATGAGAGTTTACCAAGGCTAGTTGGACTGGGACTGAACGAGCACGTGATCCAACCAGATTCTCTGAATCTGGCCAGATTCTCTGAATGTGGCTGGCCCGGAGTCTTTCTGAAAAGCCTTTGACAATGGCACTGGGACTTGTTTCCTCTGCATATACTGGATTTTGTGGATCCAGTCTGTCTGGACACTCACCTTCCTGGACCTGGAGGGAGGGGGGAGGAACTTGAACTTTCCACAGGGCAGGAAACCCTGACTGCTCTTAGGGATGGAGAGGGAGGAGGAGAGGGAGTGGGGGGAGTGGGAGGGTGGTGGGAGGAGGGGCAGAAATTGAAACTTTTATAATTTAATAAAATTACTTTAAAAAAAAGAGTAAAAAAAATAATAAACCTGAGCTACCAGCCAAGCATTTTTAATTCATATAAGCCTACTGTGTTTTAATTTGGAAAGCGGCTGTGGAATGGGGAAGGAGAGAGACTTAACTCTGATTATATTGCATGCATATGTTACCACAAACTAGACTATTGGGAAGGTTTTGGCCAGAAATTTGCTATCAGCTTTGAAGATGAATAACCAAGACAAAATGTCTCCTCCAGAAACTAGTACCTGTAGTATAATAGTCCCTGAAAAAAAGCAATTTAGATACAGCATGAGATAAGGACATCAAAATAGAAATATGTTCAAGGGCCTTAAAGAGAATATGAATAAATGCCTCAATACTATAAAAACATAAATGGTTGAATAAAATAATGAAAATAATTCAAGATATGAAAATAGAATTTAAGAAACAAATCAAATCAATAGAGAAAAAACAAACTGAAATAATACTCTAAGACAACCCAGGAAGTTAAACACAAACCTCAGAGGGAAGCCTCATAACAGATTGGATGAAAGGAAGGTGAGACCATCAGGTCCCAAAGATAAGGCAGAAAAGCTAGATCACTCAGAAAAAAGAAACAGTGAAAAATAACAAAATATAGGTATAAAATCTGCACACTATGAAAAGAACAAACCTACAAATGATGGGTATAGACTAAGAAAAAATCTTTGGCCAAAGGAAAAAAAAATTCTGTTTTCTTTTTTCAGAACAGGGCTTCTTTGTGTAACAGTCTTGGCTGTCCTGGAACTTGTTTTGTAGACCAGGTTCACCTTGAACACAGAGATCCACTTGTCTCTGCTTCTTTCGTCCTGGGATTAATGGCATGCACCACCACCACCTGGCTCTAGAAAATATTTGATTTTTTGTTTTTATTTTCGAGACAGGGTTTCCCTGTAGTTTTCTGTGCCTGTCCTGAAACTAGCTCTTGCAGACCAAGCTGGCCTTGAACTCACAGAGATCAGCCTGCTTCTGCCTCCCTAATGCTGGGATTAAAGGCGTGCGTCACCACCCTCCAGCTAGAAAATATTTCTAATAAAATTATAGATGAAAATTTCCCTAGTATAGAGAAAGAAATGACTATTAAAGTACAAGAATTATACAGAACTCTGAAAAGAACGGACCAGAAAAGAAATTCCCCATGACACATTAAAATCAAAACACTAAATGTACAGAACAAAGAAAGGATATTAAAAGTTGCAAAGAATAAAGACCAAATTACATGCAAAGGCAGATCCATCAGGATAATACCTGGATTTCAAAAGATACTCCAAAAGCTGGAAGGGCCTGGATAGATGATCTACACTCTCTAAGAGACCACAGATTCCAGCCAAGACTACTATACCCAACAAAACAATAATAATTTAGGGACAAAGAGTAATATTTCATGATAAAAACAAATTTAAGAATTTGTGTTCATGGACAAAGCAATACAGATGATACAAGAAAGCAAACTCTAGTCTAAAATGGTTAATCCAGCCCAAGAAGACACAAGCTATAAATAACTCCAGGACAGTAAAACAAAAAGATTTAAAACAACAACACCTCAACAACAAAACAACAGGAACTAATACACACTAGTCAATAGTATATCTCAAGACTAACTATTTCAGGTCTTTAATAAAACATACAGACTAGCAGATTGGATTAGAAAGCAAGATCCACATTGTTGATACTTCCAGGAGACCCATCAAGTGAGCTCACTGGAAGGGAAGTATGTGCTTTCTGAACAGGATAGTACCCCGAGAGTACAGGCACTAAGACCAATGATTAACAAGTGGGATCTAAAGAAACTAAAAAGCTTCTGCACAGCAAATGACACCATCATTTGAGTAGAAGGCAGTCTAAAGAAGGGGAAAACATCTGTACCAATTATGTAGCCAACAGAGGGTTTGTATCTAGAAAATACAAAGAAAAAACCCTGAACATCAAGAAAGCTAATAATCCAATTTTTAAATAGACATGGAACTAAATAGAAAAGTCTCAAAAGATTAAACAAAAAATGGCTGAGAAACACTTTAAAATCTTCAACATCCCTAGCCATCAGGGAAATACAAATTAAAGCCACTTTGATATTTCATCTTCCATCAGTCAGAATGGCCAAGAGTAATTAAACAAATTACAGCAGATGCAAGGGTGAAGGAAAAGGGGAATATCTATTGATTACAAACTGGTGCCATCACAGTGGAAATCACTGTGGTGGTTTTTCAAAAAGTTGGAAATCGTTCTGTCACAAGATCCAACTATACCTCTTTTGAGCATGACTATCCAAAGGACTTTACATATTACTATTGAGATACTTCCTCATTCATATTCATTGCTACTCAGTAAATAATAACCAGAACATGGAAACAGCTTAGAAATCCATCAATTCATCAAATTTATGAATGGATAATGAAAACATGGCATATTTACAAAATGGAATATTATTTAGGTGATAAGAAAAATGAAATTCACAGGTAAATTGAAGGAAATAGAAGCACTCATCTGGTGCTGGCTATTTTTATGTCAACTTGACACAAGACATAGTCACTTCGGAACTGGGAATCTCAGTTGAGAAAATGCCCCCAGCAGATTGGCCTGTGGGCAACCATGTGATACATTTTCTTGGTTGATGATTGATATAGGAGAGCCCAGCCCACTGTGAGCAGTGCCATCCCTGGGCTGGTGGTCCATGGTGCTGTAAGAAAGTAGGCTGAGTATTAAAAAAAAAAAGCAAGCCAGCACTTCTCCATCAGCTTCTACCTCCAAGTTCCTGCCCTGTTTGAATTCCTGCCCTGACTTCCCTCGATGACCTGTGCTGTGGAATTGTAAATGTAAATAAACTCTTTCTTCCTTACATTGCTCTTGGTCATTTTTTTAAAGACACATTCTGAGTGAGGTAACCCATACACAGAAAGGCAACCATTTCATATTTTTTCTCCTATATGGAGAGAAATTTCATATTTCTTTCTCTATGGAGGTTAGATTTTTTTTCCTTTTAGATATGTGCTTCATTTAGGAGACTCACAGAGGTTAGGTAGTTAGTAAATGACTTGGAAGAAGGGAGAGGAGGGGATATTCCAAGGAATAAAAAAATGGAATACTATTTTATAAAGGGATAAAGCGTAAATTAAAAGAGGAAGAATAATTGGATGGGGATGTGAAGGCATGATAGAATAGGCCTTTAGAAAAATCATATGAAAAACGACTCCTGTAGAAGCTTCCTAAAATACATGTATGTTGTGATATTTTGTTTGTGCTGTAACAAAAAAAAAGTTTTCCTGAAGATCAGAGTGCTGAGCTAGCCACACAAGTTAGCCATAGAGACCAGGCAGTGGTAGCACACAGCTTTAACCTCAGAGACAGAGCCACCCTGAGCTACACAAAATTGTTCCCATCTAAAAGAGAAACAGAGCTGGGAGGTGGTGGCTCACACCTTTGTTCCCAGTGCTTGGAGTCACACACCTTTAATACCAGTGCTAGGGAGGTGGAGACAGGAAGGGATATGGCTGGGAAGAGAGAGGAATATAAGGCAAGAGGAGACGGGAGCATTGGCATTCAGCCTGAGGTTTCATAGAGACAGCATTCAGTCTGAAAATTCTTAGGGACAGAATCATCCCTTTGATCTGACGATTCAGTAGAGGTAAGAGCTAGTGGCTGGCTACTCTGCTTCTCTGATTTTTCAGCATTATCTCCTATATCTGACTCTGGGTTATTATTATTAAGATCAATTAGAATTCAAGCTACATACACATAAAAGATGCTTAAAGGGAGTTACTATAATGGTTGGGGGCAATTCCCCAACTATATATCATATGCTACCAAGGAAACTTCCAGTTTCAGGAATAAATTGTCTTTTTTAATCATTGATCAAAAAGAGTTCCATAGACATTCCAAACATTACAGGCCAATGTTATTGTTACCCTCCACAACTTGATAGTAAGATCCTATTACTAGAGACAACACACAGTTATGTAGAGAAATTTACCTAGTATTCAATTGGAAGTTTCATGCCTATTGACTGTTGTTCTTAGGACTCTCTCTCTCTCTCTCTCTCTCTCTCTCTCTCTCTCTCTCTTTCTCTCTCTCTCTCTCTCTCTCTCTCTCTCTCTCTCTCTCACACACACACACACACACACACACACATACAGGAGGAGAAAAACAATTATTAATACCATCGAGCTATAAACCTTACTAGCAATGATAATGACCTGTCTGCATGATATGCCCACTCATACAATAGTGGAAGGAATTTTATGGGCCCGGCCAACCACATTTTTACTAATACTGATACCCACCTCATGGGATGGAACTCATACCTGATATGGCTAATGAGGCCAAGAATCAGACTAGTATGTTATGGGCCCTAGCAGAAAAACTATTGACTCCAAATAATATATTGCTATACATATAGATCAGAACATCACTCAACCCTTGGCAATGAAGCCTCTGCCTATAATCAATGGTAATTAACAGAGACGCACAACTAGATCATGTGTGGAATGTGAGAGACTTTGAAATGTTCATCCCTAAATTGTATATTTTTAGCACACTCTTCCCCTCAAGGGTCAGATATATATGTGAAAGAGGGGGTGGAATGATAATACTAGCCAGAGGTGGTAGATGAATCTAAGAAACCAGCTTTTTTTTTTAACACAACAGGATAAAGACATAAGAAATCACAGAGTTCGAGTCTACTTTCTACTTTCTCCTCTGTCAGGTTCAGTGTAACTGGATTTGTGTTGAGGTCTTTGATACACTATTGGGCATATAACTAAATGATATATATTCATACCACAAGTATATTTGCTTTACTATATTCATAGCAGCATTATTCATAATAGCCAATATGTGGAAACAACCTAGATGCCCCTCACCCAAAGAATAGATCAATAAAACATTGTACATTTAAATAATGGAATATTATTCAGCAGTAATAAACAATGACCACTTGAAATTTGCAGGCAAATAGATGGAACTAGAAAAAAAATCTTGACAGAGGTACCCCAGATCCAGAAAGAAAACACAGTATGTACTCACTAATAAATGGATATTAGATGTGAAGAAAAGAACAACCAGGTTACAATCCCCAATCCCTGAGAAGTTAGGTAACAAGGAGGACACTAAGGGAGACACACATGGATGCTCCTGGGAAGGGGAAATAAATAAGATCTTCTGAGTAAATTTGGGAAGGTTGGAGGGGATGGAGGGGAGAACAAGAGGGAACAAGATGGTTGAGTTGGGGGAGGGACAAAGAGGGGGAGCAAGGAAAGAGGTATCTTAATAGAGGGAATCATTATAGGGTTAGGGAGAAACCTGGTGCTAGGGAAACTTCCCTGACTCTCTCTTCTCACCAAGGCAAGCTTTCCTTTCTCTTTCCTTTTTTCCTCTCTCTTTCCCTTCCCTTCTTCTGAAGAGGCAGTTCTCTGTCTCTCCCCCCTCTCTCCTCCTCTTGTCTTTTCTCTCTCTGCCTTTCTCTCTCTGTCTCTCTACTATCCTCCCATTACCCTCTTCCTAATAAGACTCCATACTCCCTAAGCTCTCTTTGCATGGTGTATTCCCTTTTCTGCCCATGTTCCTCACCTGTCATGGGACCTGCAAAGGTCCCTCTTGTGCCCTAATCTTTCCTTGGGGTCAAGACTCCACAGACAATCCTGGCATCCCCACCCCCATCCCAAGGCCGCGATCCTTTACCAGGTTCATCCACAACTGCCCATTTTCCATCTGCCAGGCCACTGAATCGCTGCGTACAACACCAACTACTTCGATTGGTGAGTTGCACCCAGCCATGGCCTTCATATGGCTGATGCCTTTGCTGATGTTCTCCTCAGGAAATTTCCCCTGGCTGTGGACTCAGGCCTTGTTTCTCATCACTGACTGTCGTTCTTCAGGCTTCTCAGCCCTGCCCTGCTACCTGCTCCCATGGAACTTGGAGCAGCTTGAGCCAGTTCACTCAATCCTTATTCTATCTCAGGGATTCCTGAAATAATAAGCTGTTGGATCTCATTTGGTTTTCTCTAGGCCAGCTATGGGAAATAGGCCTTAACCTAAAGTGGATGCCTAAAAGCACCTTAGATGCCAATATGGGAGCTTTTTAATTTCTGTCAGCAAACAGGCAGATGGAAAAGTTACCACATACCCAGCCATGCTCAACTGTCTGTCTAAGGTGCTTCTCAGCATGGCTAAGCCCGTCTGTCTTTGACAGGATCTGTCACTCTTCTGCCTGTCCTATCCGCACCATTTACAGCGCCCTGTGTCTGCCACCAAAGCCACTGTGAGTTCTTCCCACCCAACTGATGCAGGCCGGCAGCCTGGGGAATATTACTTCTACTTCATGTATAAAAGAATATGTAAATGATGTGGCCACACAGATGTGATTCCATTTTAAATGTATTTTCTGTCCATTCTACATGTTTCTCTTGTTATTTGTATATGTTTAAAGTTCTCAGGACTGCACTAAAAACCATGTGGTTTTTCCATGCCTTGTACCATGTGACCACCGCCATCTTGACTAAAGGCAAAGAGGGCGGGTCAAATGATTTCACGGCCTTCTTTGCTATTGACAACCACATGATCATCACCATCTTGACTAATGTCAGATCAGGTAACCTAGTTGCCATCTTTACTAAGGCCACTCTGCCTTGTCTTGCCTTTTCCTTACATTTTTGTCCCTAAATTCCTCTTACTGACTCTCTTACATATGGTGTGTCTTGCACAGTGGCATGCTTTTTGTAGGGCCCACCAGAGCATCCACTTCAGACAACTCTTGTTTAATGTAAGTGTGTGTGCATACATGTGACTTTTGATTTAACTTTATGTGTAAATATAAGCTAGTTTAAACTCTGTATGTGTGAATATGTGTATAAAACTTAAATTCGAGCAAAGAAGAAAATATCTACATTAAGGGAGCTATTTTAGGGTTGGCAAGAGACTTGGCTCTAGAGGGTTTCTCAGGTGTCCCCCAGCTAGGTCCTTGGGCAGCAGAGGAGAAGGTGCCTGAACTGTCCTTGCCCCACTATCACACTGATGATTATCTCGTATATCACCATAGAATCTTCGTCCAGTGATGGATGGAGATAGAGACAGAGACCCTCATCAGAGCAACGGACTGAGCTCCCAAGGTTCAGTTGAAGGGCAGAAGGAGGGAGAAGATGAGCAAGAAAGTCAGGACCACAAGGGGTTGGCCCACTAACTAAGGCAGTGTGCCTGTTCTAATGGGAGCACACCAAATCCAGCTGGACCGGGACTGAACGAGCATGTGATCAAACCGGACTCTCTGATTGTGGCTGACAATGGGGGCTGGCTGAGAAGCCATTGATAAAGGCACTGGGACTTGTTTTTATGGCATGTTCTGGCTTTTTGGGACCCTAATCTATATGGATGCACAGCTTCCTAGGCCTAGATGTAGGGGGGAGGGCCTTGGATTTCGACAGGGCAGGGTTTTCTGCCCTTTCTCAAGCAGGGAGGGGGAGAGAGGAGGATGAGTGTGGGGGGGTGGGAGGGAATTGGGAGGAGAGGAGGAAGTGTAAATTTTTTGAATGGAAAAATAAAAAAATAAATAAATAAAAAACCTTAAATTTGACTGTATATGTTTGTACATGTACTTACTTTTAAAAATGTTTTAAGCGGTCCTAATGAGCTCTGCTCATTGTATCTCCTTCCAGTCTAAGAAAGCAATAAGTTTCAAATAGTTTCAATTGATGTGCTCTTTTAAATGATGTGAAATATATGGTTAAATCTGTTACAACATATTGTATATGTGATTCAACTCTGCTTTATAATATATTCTATTTAACAATAAAAATTTAAGGCTATAAAAATCTATTTCAGATTAACAAAAGCTACCTACAGCCTTTTCTCTAAGCTGCCCCTCACCATTGTCAGGTTTTAATGTTAAGCTTCTATTGCAAAAAAATAATTCTTTATTTCTTTGTCCTTCACAAGTAGTAATCTGTCCTGCTAAGTTAAAACCAGTACAGTCATGCTGGAGGACTCTGGATAAAACACTCCTCCACAACCTCTCAGCTTGGATCCAGCTCTCCAGGCAGATCCTATACTATACTCATGACTCATATATACCCAATAGACAGCCCTCAAATGCTCAGATATCTGGGGAATATGACATTTAAATGTTTAATTATTAAAAGACTTTTCATAACAGAGATAGGTTGGCTCCTGACACCACCCCCATCCCCATTTCCCCCCAAAAAAGACAGAAGACATATGGGCACAGAATAACGTCCATCTGTAATTCACTTCAAGTGAAAGTACTAACCACTGGGAGAACTGCCTTTCATCTAAACTGCTGAAGATCTTCAGACAGTGAACAACAGGAAGCTGGAATTGACTGCCTAGTTGCCCAGGGCAAGGTAGGCTGGTATTCCTATAGACTCCTAAAGCACAAGATCTTCTGAAGCCTGGCAGGCCCCATGATAACAGCAGAAGGCAAATGCTGCCCTGAAGTCCCTGCCCTCAATGACCATGGAGGACCCTGGGGAGTGGATGTATAGGTAGTCAATCAAGTAAGTTCTCTGTCATTTTTTAAATCAATAACTCGGGTAAAATTTTGTTCTTCCCTAAGACTATGATGCAGTTTGATGACTGAGAGAGGTTTGCCCGTTTAAAGGGGACAACCTCACAAAACAGTTTTCAACAGAACTTCTTACTGTGTTTCTATAAAGGGTATTTTAAAGTGCAAAGCTCACTATGTGAGGATCCAAAGATGCCTTAGGGTCTAAGAAGGTGTTTTAAGGTGTGCACCTGCAAGTTAGAAAGGTCTGAGAATAAAAATGCTTCAGGGTACAAGAAAGTGGCTTAAGGTGTATAAATGCAAGTTCGAAGGGTCTGAGGATATGACCGTTTCAGAGCATAAGAAAATGTTTTAAGGTATGCAAATGCAAGTGATCAGTTTTCTGTCTTATTATGCTGCCGTTCATAGTCTTAACATTAATCGATATAATTCTGATAAACTATTAATCTAGCTCTGTGAGAGTACTACCACTACGATACTGCAAGATCAACATTTTAAATTCTCTTTGGTTGTTTTCTACCTAAAAGATACTTTTCATTGTGCAAAACACATCTGTCACAGTCATTTCTGGCATAAATATGCTGCCGTTTGCTTACATAATATATGTGTCCAAAACGTATGTTTTCACAAACTCAAAGAATTCTTGTGAGTTCCATGTTGTCAAATAGGAGGATTCACCTTAAACAGGTCAAATGCATCCCTCCCTCAATTACCAGATGCTTAGAGCCCAAGTCTTCCCACCTTTCCTTTGTCCTGACATTCTCCCCTTCAATCACCAGGGCCTAAAGAAAAATTCTTTTTCTTCCTAAACATAACCTTGTTCTCTGCTCTGCCAGCACCTCACCAGGTCCAAGACACCAGACAGAGTCTGGACAGCAGTGAAGCAAGTAGTTACCCCAGGATGTGACCAGCATCCCAGCTTTATCATATCCCCCAAGATTTTGATATCCACAAATCAATAGGAAGCAGTCTTGAGAACCCGGTGTCCCTTTCCTGTCCCACCTGCTATCCACTTTAATGATCCACCTTTTTATGATAAGAGAAAGACAGGAATGCTAGGATTATGCTATCACTTAGCAGGATGAACACAGATAGTACTCAGTCCCTTTAAGAGACAAGCGCCACTTACTCCCAGTCTTTCTTACCCAATGAGGCTGAGGCAAACTTATCTCAGCCCTCTTTTCTCACTCTCTCCCAGCTTTTCTTCTGAAGAGGCAGCTTCTTTGTCTCTTTCCCTCTTTCTCTCCTCTCTCTCACTCTCTCTCTCTCTCTCTCTCTCTCTCTCTCTCTCTCTCTCTCTCTCTCTCTCTCTCTCCCTTCCTTCCTCTTCCCACCCTCACAATACTCTCTTTCTAAATAAAACTCCATACACCGCATGCTCTCTTTGCATAGAGTATTCAGGTTCCTGCCTGTGTTCCCCACCCGGCATGGGACCTGCAAAATCTTTCAAAGACTCCTAGGAATAGTGGAAAGAGTACCTGAACTGGCCTTCCTCTGTAATCAGAATGATGACCACCCTAATTGTCATCATAGAACCTTTACCCAATAACTGATGGAAGCAGATGCAGAGATTCACAGCTAAGCACTGAACCGAACTGTCGGAGTCCAGTGAAAGAGAGGGAGGAGGGATAATATAAGCAAAGGGGGTCAAGACCATGATGGGGATACCCACAGAGACAGCTGACCTGAGTTGGTGGGAGCTCACAGACTCTGGACTGACAGCTGGGGAGCCTGCTATGGGTCCAAACTAGGCCCTCTCAATGTGGATGATAGTTCTGTGACTTGGGCAGTCTGTGGGCCCACTGGTTAGAGGCACCAGGATTTATCCCCAGTGCATGAGCTGGCTTTTTGGAGCCCATTCCCTAAATGGGGACACCCTGCTCAGTCTAGATATAGGTGGGAGGGCCTTGGTCTGGCCTCAACTTGATATGGCAGACTTTGTTGACTCCCCATGGGAGGCCTCACCCTCTCTGAGGAGTGGATGGGGTGGCATTGGGTGGAAGGAAGGTGGGGGGAGGGAGAGGGAGAACTGCAGTTGGTATGCAAAATAAAACTCTTAACTAAAAATTAAAAAAAAAGAAATCACAGAGAATATGTCAGCAAGAGCAAGACATGTATAAACTCAAGCCAGGCAAGATGGAGGAGAGAAAGTGGGAGAAAAGTCCCATACTTATCCAAGAACTAATTCACAATTGATAGCTTCAGGGAGAGGGAAGATCAAGTGTTTTAATGGAGTGACAGTGGGTATATTGTCCACAGTCTAGGGCAGGCCTTATGCTCAGGAGTAGTTTTCCAACACAAGCCATACTCCATGTTTCTTTGCGTGGGGACACAAATGGTTTGTTTGTAAGAGAGAAATTTTAAAGCTGGGTGGGTAGGGAGTCAAAGAAAGATCTTGGAGGAGTTGCGGAAGGGGAAAGATAATGATCAAAATATATTTTATGAAATACATTTAAAGATATAAATAGAAACATTAAAAGCCCAATTCCTTCTAATATAAAAATCTTTACTTCAGGAAAATATTATAGTTTTAACTGAAAATTAGAGAGAATAAAATTAAGTATTCACTGATATAATTTTTTAAATTTATTTTTATCAATTATTTAAATATTTCCTACAATGTATTCTGGTCATATTCATTCTCTACTACTCCATCTAAATCATGTACCACAAGAGAAAACACATCCCTGGCACTATAATCTGGCCAAGGACCATGGCGCAAATGTTCACAGGCTCCAGGGGTTAGTCTAATATTATTCTGATAAGTGGAAACAGCATCAAACTGCTGCCTAAAATCATATTACTATCCCCATAGATTGGTATAGCTCTCATACCCCATTAAGGAGTTTCTTTGTGCCATGGACAGTGTTTAATACAGAAACTCACAGCTGGTCAAATACAGAGAATAAAACTGAATTATTTTTTAATTGTTTTTATTGAGCTATAAATTTTTCTCTGCTCTCCTCCCTTCCTCTCCCCTCCCCTCCTACCCTCTCCCGTGGTTCCCATGCTCCCAATTTGCTCAGGAGATTTTGTTTTTTTCTACTTTCCAAGTTCGTTAGATCCATGTATGTCTCTCTTAGGGTCCTCTTTATTGTCGAGGTTCTCTGGGATTGTGAATTGTAGGCTGGTTTTTTTTTTTTTGCTTTATGTAAAAAAAGCCATTCATGAGTGACTACATACGATACTTATCTTTCTGGGTTTGGGTTATCTCACTTAATATGGTGTTTCTAGATCCATCCATTTGTCCACATATTTCAAGACCTGTATGACAAGAACTGTGTATCTTTGAAGAAAGAAATCGAAGAAGACACCTGAAAATGGAAAGATCTTCCATGCTCCTGGGTAGGTGGAATAAGCATAGTAAAAATGGCAATCTTACCAAAAGCAACCTACTGATTCTATGCAATGCGCATCATATCCTAGCACAGTTCTTCACAGACCTTGAAAGAACAATACTCAAACTCATATGGAAAAACAAAAAACCCAGGATAGCCAAAACAATCCTGTATGTACAATAAAGGAACTTCTGGAGGCATCACATTCTCTGACTTCAAATTCTACTACAGACTTACAATACTGAAAACAGCCTGGTATTGGCGTATGAACTGACAAGAGGACCAATGGAACCAAATCGAAGACTCAGATATCAATCCATACACCTATGAATACCTGATTTTTGACAAAGAAGCTAAAATTATACAGGGGAAAAAAGAAAGCATCTTCAACAAATGGTGGACAACTGGATATCAACATGCAGATGAATGAAAATAGATCTATATCTATTGCCTGCATAAAACTTAATTCTTAATCTGTCCTATTTGATTAAAGGAAAAACAATATTAGTATTAATATTTTGAGTACCTTGGACCACTTATTTTAAGAGACCAATCCTAACTGTATAACAACCTAACTGGTCTATTATGTGGATATAAATCACATGTAATCTATCATCTTGTTCCTTAAAATGTTTTTCATTTCTTGCACACTACTTCCTGATACTGGAAGGATTTAGCACACACACACACACACACACACACACACACACTTATAAATGTGTATTTATAATTCAAACTTAAAAAAGCAGGTATAATTTATATATTCAAAACATCTTAACACAGGAGACAACTGTTTATATTCTGTGAATTTCAAGCGACCAATGAAGCCAAGTTACTGTTCTTTTCTGTTTTCCCAATCTGATAATCATGAGATTGGGCAGAGAAAACCTAGTTATTTCACCTACTATTCCTCAAGCTTTTGGTGAACCCTTCACTTGGATTGTCAAACCAAACATGGTCTTTTCAGAAATATCTCTTCTAGCCATGTCATACTAACTAGGCTCCTCCTATTAGTTTTCATTATATAGTCTTGTTTTTTATGTAACCTTTTCAGGTCACCTGAAAATCTTATTGCCTGCTTATCCAGTAACTGACGTTTTCCCAAACTAAACAGTAAATGTAATAAGGGCAGATATTTTCGTTTATCTTGCTTTCCATTTTCCCAATGCCTAGAATTTTTCCAGAAACACAGCAAGTGGACAATAAATGCCCGTTGAGTGAATGGATCTCTGTTCTATGGATATGAGTTAATGTGGTATACTGCTTATTAGTAGCACCACGCCTCTTTTTGACACAAGATGGAGTGTGCTCTTTGTCTTGTTATGCTTAGAGAACTGTTTTTGTTTTATAGACAATAACTTGCCAGTTACCAGGATATCAATACACTGGGATTTAATTGGTAGCTATTAGTCAATACTCTGCCCCCTGCCTGAGCTGCTTTGAGAATGAATTTGTAGGCACTGGAGTTTGATCAATGAAGGCTTCCAGTGTCAGACATAGAAAGAGACGAATGGGAAAGTTCCTATTACTCTGTTCTCGGAAGTCAGCCATAAAGATATGTGTTGTATTTTTCTTTTCTGCTGGCTCCCCAGGGGCCATAGATGGGTGGCCCCACAAGTGTTCTGCTTAAATCTGAGGTCTGAGAGCAAGCAATTAGTGTGCATTTGTTTTTAGATCTGGCAAACATTAGCTAAGTGAGCTAACCCTTACAATGCTGCAAGAAGTGTAGAAGCAGTGTGGAATCCAAACATTAATTCTGATAAAGGGGAAAGGTTTCATGATTAGAACTAAGTGGCATGAAAAATCTAGCTCACCATCTGTGGCTTATGGACACAATCAGATTTCCTTAGTGTTTCAGAAACTGATTGCCCTGCTGGTGACATAGCTCAGTGCTAGAGTGCTTATCTAGCACCTAGGAGGCCTGAATTCAATCCACAGAGATGTAAAAAATTATCTATGCCAATCTTACGAACATGTACCATGATCTCTGTGGAATATTCAATGTTGGGGGATGATATTTCTAAGAAGTCTCAAATAGGTAATGGGACTGAATTGTAAGTCTAGCACTGTATTGGTTTCTTTACAAGGTTTGAATAGAAACAATTCTCTCTTGAGTATGAATACTACTGTGTCTCATTCATCCTTGCGGGAAAGTAACAAAAATTCCCTCTCCAGGATTGTGAGTGAGTTCAGTGGTAAAACTCTTGGCTAGCATGTGTAATGCACTGGGTTCCATCTTCAGCACTTCAAACTAATCAACTTTTAGGCTGCCTCCGTCTCAGTGGGTAAAGTGCCTTCTGAGCAAACACATGGGTTTGAGCTTGCTTCCCTAGCACCCATGCAAAAGCAAGATGTGGTAGCATTCGCTCGCATCACCAGTGCTGGGTGAGGTCAGATATTGGCTGATGTAGGAAAACTTGATGGCCAGCTAGAATTGTCAATACAAAGAGATACAGCTAGGTTCAGTGAGAAATCCTGTAACAACAGAGAAGTCGACCTATGGAATCGAATAGAAGACCCGGGTATTAACCCACAAACATATGAACACCTGATATTTGACAAGGGAGCTAAAGGCATACAATGGAAGAAGGAAAGCATCTTTAATGGTGCTGGTATAACTGGATGTCAACCTGTAGAAGAATGAAAATAGATCCATATCTATCACCATGAACAAAACTCAAGTCCAAATGGATTAAAGACCTCAACAATAATCTGACCACTTTGAACCTGATAGAAGAGAAAGTGGGAAGTAGTCTACAAGATATAGGCACAGGAGACCAGTTCCTAAGCAGAACCCCAGGAGCTCAGACAATAAGAGAAGCAATGAATAAATGGGACCTCCTGAAACTGAGAAGCTTCTGTAAAGCAAAGGACACTGTCAGTAAGACCAAAAGGCTACCTTCCGACTGGGAGAAGATCTTCACAAATCCCTCATCAGACAAAGGTCTGATCTCCAAAATATACAAAGAACTCAAGAAACTAGACACTAAAACTCTAACTAACCCAATTAAAAAATGGGGTACTGAACTGAACAGAGAATTCACAACAGATGAACTCCGAATGGCCAAAAGGCACTTAAGGTCATGCTCAACCTCCTTAGCGATCAGGGAAATGCAAATCAAAACAACTTTGAGATATCATCTTACACCTGTCAGAATAGCCAAACTCAAAAACACCAACGATAGCCTATGCTGGAGAGGATGTGGAAGGAGGGGAACACTCATCCATTGTTGGTGGGAATGCAAACTTGTGCAGCCACTGTGGAAATCAGTGTGGCGGTTTCTCAGGAAACTGGGAGTCAACCTCCCTCAGGACCCAGCAATTCCACTCTTGGGAATATACCCAAGAGATGCCCTAACATACTACAAAAGCATTTGTTCAACTATGTTCATAGCAGCACTATTTGTAATAGCCAGAACCTGGAAACAACCTAGGTGCCCCTCAATAGAAGAATGGTTAATAAAGGTGTGGAACATATACACATTAGAGTTCTACTCAGCGGTAAAAAACAATGACATCTTGAATTTTGCATGCAAATGGATGGAAATAGAAAACGCCTTACTGAGTGAGGTAAGCCAGACCCAAAAAGAGGAATATGGTATGTATTCACTCATATGTGGATTCTAACCATAATTAAAGGTCTTTGAGCCTATTATTCGTGATCCTAGAGAAGCTAAATAAGAAGGTGAACCTGTTGAAAATCATGTAGCTATCTGCCTGGAGATTGGAAATAGACAAGAGTCCCAGGTAACCTCGGGTGCATAGGGGGGTGGGAGGGTTGTTGGAAGGGGAGAGGGTTAGAGAGAAGGGAGTAGTGGAGGAATGGGGAAAGCTAGGTGGACTGGGATGGGGGGAGGGAGGAAGGATGGATATGAGATCAGGGAAGAATATATCTCAACTAAGGGAGTCATTTTAGGGTTTACAGGAGACTTGATTATAAATGGGATCCCAGGTCCAAGGAGAGATCCCCAGACTGTTCTCTGGACAGAGGAGAAGGTGCCTGAACCGGCCTTGGCCTATAACCATACTGATGAAGATTTTGCTTATCACCATAGATCCTTCATCTGACGATGGATGGCGATACAGATGGAGACCCACATTGGAGCACTGGACTGAGCCCACCATGGTCCAAATGAGGGGCAGAAAAAGGAAGAACATAAAAAAAACTCAGGATCGCGAGGGGTGCGATCACCCACTGATACAAGGGGACTGATCTAATGAGAGTTCACCAAGGCCAGTTGGACTGGGACTGAACGAGCATGTGATCCATCCAGATTTTCTGAATGTGGCCGGATCTCTGAATGTGACTGGTCTGGAGCCTTTCTGAAAAGCCACTGACAATGACACTGGGACTTGTTTCCTCTGCATATGCTGGATTTTGGGGATCCAGTCTGTTCGGATACTCACCTTCAGGGACCTGGAAGGAGTGGGGAGGAACTTGAACTTCCCACAGGGCTGGAAGCCCTGACTGCTCTTAGGGATGAAGAGGGAGCAGGAGGGGGGAGGGGGAGGGCGTTGGGAGGAGGGGCGGAAATGAAAACTTTCATAATTTAATAAACTTTAAAAAAATAATAAAAAAATAAAAGAAAAAAAAGAAATAAGGTAGACATGAATAGGAAAATATACCTGATATAAACCTGTGGCTATCTATTATACCATTATGAGTGCACATACATGCTTAACAGAGACATGCACAGATATACATGTACACTCACACACATAAATGCACACATACATACATGCACACACATACACAGACGGAGACCTTTCTGCATCAGTTTCTCAAGTATTAGGATTATAAGCAAGCCCTAGTGTTCCTGGGTAGAAATAGGCTTTTAAAGGCCACGATATCTTGCAGAGCACTTGTGTATTGTCCAAGATTCTATGTTCTCTAGGGATCTCCCTTGCTAAAGTTGGTTCTTCTCAATTGGTCATGTTTGACTTCCCTTTTACATTTATTTATTGACAGAGTTCCCCTACTAACAGTAGAATGCCAGTGATATCATAATTTTCAACTTCTTTAAAATTACAACATTGTTTCTGTTTTGATTTCTAATTCCAACCTGTATATGCTAAATGGAATTTCAATAGTAATATTGAAATAGATTAAGATCAAAGTTTAAACAAAACTTTTGGAATTTGAAATAGAAATTGATGATGTGTCTAGTCTTACTGTAACTTGTTATGCCATATTTGGTTGATATTCCTGGGAGGCTGGTTCCACATTTTTTAAAGGGAAACAGAGGAAGCATGGATCTGGGGAAGAGGGGAGGTTTGGGGAGGGATAGGGGGCAGTGGAGCAGGAAAAACAGAAGTCTGGATATAGTATATTATAGAAGACTAAAAAGAAAGAAATTCATGATGTTTCTGTACTTAGGTTAAAAAGATAGTAACAGCAATACATTTAAAAATATTTTTACTTTTTGAGATTATTAATATAATTACACTATCTCTCCTTTTTACTTTATTGAAACCATCCTACGTACATCACCAATTTCTCTTTCAAATCCATGATGTACTTTCTTTGATTGTTTATATGTGTGTGTGTGTGTGTATTCTTAAATATATAAATATAACCTTCTTCATGTACATGAGTATGTTTTCAGAGCTGATAATTTGGTATTGGATATCAGCTAATTTTGAGATGGCTCATGGGTTTACTCAAACACATTAAAATATTTTTAAAAATGCATTTAAAAACCAGCGTGATTTTTGCTCATTATATTGTTCTTTTATGTCTTCTACATCATCATTAACACGTACATAACTTCTCCCTCCACTCTTTCTCTCTTTGAAACAGGACCATGTTGCATGTCTTGGAACTTGCTGTGTAGAATAGGCTCCTACTTAATTTGCAGTATTTCTGACTCTGCCTTCTGAGGACTTGGATTACGGTCATGTGCCTTCATGCCCAGCCTCCATGGGTATGATGGGAGGGAGGAGGCAGTAATAAGACAGGTTTATCTTGATTTTTAAACCTCACTTTTAGAATTGGTTTCATGATGCATTATTTTGACCTTCTCAGTATTGTATATTTTGATTTGATGGCCATTCCACATCTTTTTCACAGTTCACTGGGGCTGTAAACAAGAGACATGCGCAGTGGCATACCCTGGAAATTATACATTGTTGAAAAGGTCAAAACAATAGAGCAGAATGTTGCTATTTGTAATTTACAGAATATATGAGGCATTCAACTTCAAATAAGTCATTCTCTTGCCAGACAGAATAAGCAAACATAAAAAGGCACAACATAAATCCATTTGGGAAGCAGCGGCACAAAATAAAACATAGTCACAGCCCAATGTCTTCCTTGGCTTCTTAAGATGGTGTCACATCTACTTTTGCTTCTTCTACAGGCAAAATTAAGCCCATTAGGCTCCTTAGAAACAGGTTATATGCCATTCAAGTGTTACTTTGAAAATGTGGAGAGAAAGAAGAAAAATCCCCAAATGCATTGTTACCCCCCTGGCCCTTAGGAAAAGAGAGGGGAAAGAAGGTGATAGGAAAAGCACTGGCTTAGAGTAACTACTTGGGATGTTATGTGTCATGTGGATGTGGGGCTTTATTAGATGGCTGAACTTTTTATTTTGAGGCTTGTTTTTGAACATGAAAAACAACATGGTTGGACCGTAAGTTCTTTTGAGAGTGCCCTATCTTGAAAATTTCAGATTTCTCACTTGATTGTGTATAATCATAATCGCCTTCCAAACCTTTCCATAAGGAATTTTTTGCCAAGGTTGTTATTGACCACTGTATGCATGCAATTCCTTCTTTTGAATGGTAGGGGCAATTTTTGCCTCCCTTTAAGTTCATGCTGGGCTTGTGACTTACTTTAACAAATAGACTGAGACAAATGTTGAAATGGCATCACCAGGTGTCTTAGCAGAAAACCTTTTGGTTAAATAGATCTTCACTTAAAAAGAGTGGATAAAAATAAAATACATTTTGGACATAAATAAAGAAGTCATTTAAATAGTGTCTATGTAAGGTGAGTATCAAAACTCCAGAATTTTCAGTGACACTATGGTGCAACCGAAGTCAAATTTATTCACAGGAAAAAGAATCATCCAAATGCTCACAGAATCAGGTCAATTACTGAATTATTATTTTCACCCTCTAAATCTGGCACAGGTGATTTTTTATATAATAATAACACCTTAAAACAGTTCTTAATATATTATCACTTTCACCTTAATAGCAATTTGTAATATTACGTCAATGTAAAATAATAAATAAATTTGCTTGCTCTCTCCTCTGATGAGACAGTAACAGTCATAAGAAAAAAAATGCCTTATTCTTGACTCATTCACAGATACAGATATTCTTTCTTCTTTCCACTTAAAACACGTAAAACAATTTATAATATCACATGAATGCAAAATGATAAATAAATTGACTTACCCTCTCCTCTGAAAAGACAGTAACAGCCACAAGAAAAAAATGCCTTACTTATATCCCCAGTATTCAGAAAAGTGTTCATTTCATAATACAGCACAATATTTCTTTGTTGTATGATTTCAATCTAATTAATTGTTGCTTAAATCATATATTGTATGGATTATTATTCAAATTTATGCAAATTACAGTACTTTTACAAAGGTCATGTCTGGTGACATAAAAGATGGTGTTCGGGCAGGGAAGGGAGTGTGAGAAGACATTTCACAACTCTTCACAGATAAAGGATTAAATCATCCCACATCACTGTACCAGTACTAACAACCTAGGGGTCATAATGTGAATGTTGCACCTTTATCAACTAGCACATAATGACAACATATTAATTTTTCAATACTTCTTAATTGTCTATTTGCTGAACTGTATGCTTGCCTCTCTGAGGACACGTGGCATCTTCATTGCCATGTATGGAGAACTACAAGGACTATACAAGTTGTGCCATGTCAGGACTAAATAAAAACCAGCTTGCATCACTCCTATCTAGCAAGAATCTCGAAACTCAATTGATAATTATTGGCATTCTACTTATAAGCAAACAAGAGAATATTTTCCATTACTTCCACATATACCCCCTTACCTCTTGTGTTTGGGGGAGGAAGGGCTGGGTAACTAAGGAGAGTAGCTTAAGTGGCATTGGCTTATGATAGCACTTCTGTGATTTGTACTTATACCTCTAATATTACATTGCTCAGCATGTGCTCTCCTCAATATTGTGGCATAACAAAAGATTTTTATTCAATTTTTCCTAATTATAAATTGATATTTCTCCATAAATACAGATTGTAGGAATACATTGGATCTTGGAGTTTTACAGGTGTTAAGGAAATATTTCTGTCAAGGGAGATGGCTAAAATTAGAAATCCCTTATGTCCCCAGGAAATGGGAGGGATGAAAGCAGTACTTGAAATGCATCCCAGTTTTGAAAGGTTCTTCATATGTACACAGGGATTTCTATTCCTGGACTTGGAAAGCAGGACTCTTAGGTTCAGCCCTGAGGTTAAAGCTCAGTTGTACAGAAAAATACCCCTCTTGAGAGCTGGTGTGTTTCTCCACCAATCCAAATTACATGGAAATTCAAGAATGCAGGCTCCCATGTGCTCATATTTTGGTTTGTCAAACTTTTCACTCTGGAAATCAAGTTTTTATGTCTCCTCCTGTAGTTAACTGTACTCTGGGTCTACATGTAAGTAGGCATGGCATTATGAATGGAACTGAGCACCATTCGCAAGCTGTGGGCTTACTTATAATAAACATTTTTGGAAAAAAAGGTCTTTTCAGTGTTTGAATGATGTTCAGCTGTAATAAAGTGAACCCTAGAATTGAATGGATTATGAGAAGATGAATATTTACAGCAGAAACATAGCAGAAAGGCAGAATACTAAGTGATGAAGATGTACTAAAGATGGCCAGAAATTGCCCAATGTTGGAGAAAACAAACTTCATCCTCCTTTGGTACCTTCAAAATAAACACTACTAAGAGAATTATTTTAGATATCTCGTCTCAGAAACTGGGATACAATCTGGTTATCACTTTTGGCTACTCAGCTTGTAGCTTTTTGGAAAGCAGCTCTAGGAAGCTGGCACATACAGTAATGGAGGAAGGGCATGTGAGAGTAAAAAGCAACCAGTTCAACTGCATAGGAAAGACCTTCAGGCACAGCCCTGTCTTCCTCTGGAGAATATTTCAAAACACATCAGACCCAGACCCAGCAAAAACTGCTGGGTCCTTTTCCCGATCTAGGAAGAAAGCTGGTCCTTTTTCTCCTACAGAGAAAACTAGAAATTCTAGTCTGCCAAGACCAGAGGGAGTTAATAAAACATTGTGTAATAAGAAGCCTTTGCCTGATTGAAGTAATACAATTAATTAATTGGGAAGTTTTTCTTTCAAAAGCTCAATATTTGAAAATGCCATCAACAATTCCCTATGGAAGAGTACAAATAGACTAAGCAATTAAAGTGACTGCAATAAAAAAAAAAACATGATCCTTTCATTATGGTCCAGTAATCCTGAATTTAGCAGATGGGCCCTGATTAACGGGCTTCAGAAGTAAATGATCAAAAATGTTCCTAGAGAGGAAGAAGAACATGGCAGAAAAGGTATATTTTTTCATAGTTCTACTTAATTGTATTAATCCCGCAATTTCAAGCTTGCTATCTTTTACAGTTTCCATACTTTTGCACACTTGAAGTTGTTCACACTGCTTGAACAATCCTCAGGAAAAAAGTGCCCAGTTCTTGGCCATAGAGAGAAGCTAATGAAAACAAAACCATGAACTACCAAAGAAGAAATCAAAAGTTTTAAAGCTGTTCCTACTCCAATGCCACAAGTGGATAAAAATCAAATACTTGGTGTGATGCAGAGAAGAAAATATGCTTAGTTAACTGAATTTACACTAAAAAAAACCCATCAATTTGGTTAAAGTGGTTTGTGTTGGTGGATGGGATCTACAACTTGCAAAGAACTTCAAGCTGGTATTTCTCCCTGATAGCTCGACAGTATTAGTTTTCTTTTTCTGAAGGACAAAAAAGTGAATGATTTATTTATCACTGACCACAGAACTAATGATTATGGGCTCTTTCACATAGTAACTCCTGTGAAAAGGGTTGGAGAGTTTATCTAACCACAAGTTTAAAAGACTAGCCAACAGTGTGATGTGGCTGCTGAATAGGCTCATGCAATTTCAAGCTACATTTATAAGGATAATGATATCTTCTATGAATGTGCTGCTTTTTACTGTAAAAAGTGCTTGCAGATGGATGATCTCATTTTACACTGTGGCTGGAATATAGGAAGTCAGTTGTCTTATGCTCTAAAGGAGTTATGTATCTCTGATAGGTATATGGACTCATATTTTAAGATTTACACTGACATTCTTTATTAGACAATGTCCAGAAAAGGAAAGACATAATATTGTAAGGTTCCTTTAAGAATGTATATACATACACACATACACACACACACACACACACACACACACACACACACACATATATATATATATATATAAATTACACATGCATATATACATGTAGTATATGATGTTCATGACCCTGTTAGCATATTCAGCTATTGGAGGGACTAAGGAAAAAGAACAGATTGATTCTGCATTACAAGAAGAAATTACAGCTCAACATAAGGAAAAACTTTGCAAGGAAAAGTAATACAGTAATGAAACAGACTGCTCTCTAGGAAGAGCAAGGTTTTGATTGTTATAGGACTCTCTGTTCCAGACAACACTCTTAGGGATGTTCCCAGAGGAAATTCTACATTGCCTCGTTACAACCAAAAGTCATCGAAATTTCTGTACTCCTCTGTATTCTGAAGCGCTCTCTCTCTCTCTCTCTCTCTCTCTCTCTCTCTCTCTCTCTCTCTCTCTCTCTCTCTCTCTCTCTGTTTTCCTAAACCAGTGAGTTTTATTGGGTCACGAAGAGGACTATGGGTGAGGGGTCATTTACAGAAACAGAAATGGTTCACAGAGAGCATCACCAAAGCTCACTCTAGCATGGGTGAGAGCTCACAAAAGCTCAAAACCTGGATCACGTGGAACAACCTGCAGGAAGCTCAACAGAATAGAGATGTCTCTTTCAGGAAACTCAGGTGACAGTCTGAGCCTCTTCCACATAGCTCAGCTGATCTCTTCTTATTTCTGATGAGAGAGAGGGCTGGTCTCTGCCCCTTTCAGACTATCTGGCAGTATACCTAAGTAGTCCTTACTGTGCAGCACTTTTCATTGGAATTCCACTGGAATGCTAAACTCTGGACAAGAAAATGTGATTGGAAGTCCTGTCTATACATGACTTTCTATGCTGATATTTAATGCCACTAAAACCCTCAACATTTTGTTTACTTGGCTAGATAAGTGTAGGAATTCCAGGAGAAGACTTTGAAAGGTTTTATGGGGATGGTATGAGCTGCATGGAAAGTTATTTGAATACCCCAAAAGAGACCATATGTTATCAACAAGTAAATATTTTCCATGTAATCTTTGTTTCTTTTAAAATATTAGTTAATATTTTAAAACAATATGGAAATATAAGTTTCCATATTTTAATCTTTGTTTCTTTTAAAATATTAGTTATTATCACCCTTACTAATAAAACTACCAAGGTTCCTTCCTCTCTAAATATGATGGATTTTTTTCCTTATTTCTTTAGACAGTTAACTATGTAGCCAAAGATGACCTTGAACTTCAGAATTTCTTTCCTACTTTGCAAAAGTTGAGTGCTATGACCATGAGTGTGTGCCACCATGCCCAATTTATACAATCAACACTGGGGTTGAAACCCTGGCCTTCACAAATGCCTGGGGAGACTCTACCAAAAATGATAAATCTTCAGTCACACTGTACTTCTTAAAAGCTAAAAATACAATCCTTTCTAAAAATGAATTTTGAAAATGTAAAAGAATTTAATGGGACATATCCAGTGAAGGATGTTGTCAGACATTTTTAGTTATCACAGAAAAGCAGATATATTACCTGTGATTCCCATCAATTCATATATCTGTGCATTTATTCATATACAAGTCTGTGGATATATATATATATATATATATATATATCCCAAGTTACTAAGCTTCAGACAGTGTACTTACTGCTTGGAATGAATTAACCAACATCTCTAATTGTAAAGGTCACAGTCTAGTAAAGAGAGACAGATGGACCAATAAATAAAATTAAAAGCCAAACATGCTAGGACAGAAAAATTCAAACAATGCTGTAAAAATATTGATAAAATGAGGAATAAGTTCTTTCTGTGACTGTGGTCCACTGATGGCGAAAGGTATCATTGGGAGTTGATGATAAAGCAAACAGTTGGCTATTACTGGAATATTGAGTGCAAGAAGAGAATAAAACTAAAGTAGGTGGCTGCCTCTGATCAAGGTAAGGAATTTTGTTTTCTATGCTACCTGAGTGAAAAGAGGGAAGTAGGCGGAATGAGCAGAAGGGAAACTGTGGTTGGTATTGAGTGAGAGCAGAATAAATAATGAAAACAAAAAAGAAAATTACTGATGTATTAAACTAAAGACAAATGATACAATTTCCAGTTTCATTTTGCTATGCAGTGATAATGCCATAGAACTGGAGGCAAAGAGATCAATTTGAATTTATTATAACACTTTTTCCTGCAAGAAATAATGGAGCTGAATTTAAAATTGTTGAGTAATGATTGATGTAGAATATTCTAAAGAATGTTTAAATAATGTTGGAACAATATGCAACACAAGGCAGAGGGAAGAATAAAACCACAACTTAAAACCAGATACATTGAATCAGGTAAAAGAGAAAGTGGAGAGGAGCCTTGAACTCATTGGAGAAGAGTCTTGAACTTGTTGGCATAGGAAAAAACTTTCTGAACATAACCTATTTTAGGCACTAAAATCATCAATTAACAAACCGTACCTCATGAAACTGAAAATCTTCTGTAAGGCAAAGGACACCATCATTCATTCAAAGTGGCAGCCTACAGATTGGGAAAAATTTTGCCAAATACACATCTGTTAGAGGGTTAATATCGAAAATATACATAGAACTGAAAAAGCTAAATATCAAGAAAAAAACCAATTAAAAATGAGGTAAAGATCTAAGGAGAGAATTTTCAAATGAGGAAACACAAAAGGCTGAGAAACACTTAAATGTTCAAAACCGTTGATCATCAGGAAAACGCAAATCAAAACTACTTTGAGATTTCATCCTATACCCACCAGAATGGCTAAGATCAATAACACAAATGATAGCTCATGCTGGTGAGGATGTGGAAAAAGGGGAACACTCCTCCACTTCCACTGCTGGTGGAAGTGCAAGCTTGTGCACTCACTTTGGATATCAAAATGGCATTTCCTCACAAAATTGGTAATTAATCTACTTCAAGATCTAACTATACCACCCTTAGGCCTATATACAAAGGATGTTTCATGTTACCACAACAATACTTGTTCAACTATGTTCTTTGATGCTTTATTCATAACGAGAAATTTGAAACACCCTGGCTGTTCCTCAACAGAAGAATGGGTAAAGAAAATATGATACATTTACACAATGGAATATTACTCAGTTTTTAAAAAAGACATCATGAAATTTGCAGGCAAATCAAAGGAACTAGAAAAAAATCATCATGAATGCGATAACCCAGACCCAGAAAGATAAAAATAGCATGTATTTGCTTTTATGAACATTTTAGCTTTTAAATAAATCATAACCAAGCTACAGTCCACAGAACCACAGATTTTAGGTATATAGTAAGGGTGCATTTACACAATGGAGTATTACATGTTAAAAAGAATGAAATAATGAAATTTGCAATTAAATTAATGGAACTAGAAAAACTCATCCTGGGTGAGACAACTCAACCAATGACACAACGACAACAAATATGGTATATATTTGCCTATATCAGGATATTAGAAATTAAGTCAATAATAATTGGCCTACAATCCATAGGACCACAATGGTTAGGTATAGATAAAGAGACTGGGGTCAAACAAATATTCCCTAGGAAAAAAGAAATAGAATAGAAAGTTAAGGGTGGATGCAGGGGGACTGCAATGGAAGGACAAAGTGAAGTACTGTGTGTGTGTGTGTGTGTGTGTGTGTGTGTGTGTGTGTGTGTGTGTTTTATTAGATTGACTTACATATGTTCTGCAAAATAGCAAACATTTTAAAATGTTTGCACGGTGGAGAAGCTAGGCCCTTGATAACTGTCCAGTCTATGAGACTTGGAGTCTCAGAAGTCCTAATCTGACACTGAAGGCCTGGAGGGTTGCTGGAGAATCAGTAGTCATATAGTATATTTTTGGAGCCTGAAGAAGTTGGGTTCTGTACAAGTAAAGGATTTTAACAGCAGCAGTAGCCTATACAAAAAAAGTATGCACTTCCCAGCAAGAGGAAGGCAGGCAGGCAAAGCGAAGCTTTCTTCCTGCACCTTGTTTTATCGAAGGTGCCACAGGATGGTGCCACACATATTAAAGTGGGTCTTCCAGCTTCCCATCATTTGATTTAGAAAAATCTTTCACAGGATTTTCTGGTAACTAGCAATTTTGTTGATTCCAGATCCAGTCAAGCTGACAACCAAGTTTCACCATCACAGCATTTTTTCTATTTCTAAAGAATGTGTCACTGAAATTTTGATAGAGATTTCAATGATATGTAGCCCTACTGTGGACATTTAAAAAATATTGTCTCCCAACTGATGAACTAAAGATACCTTTCCTTTATTTTTTCGATGTGCACGAGTGTCTTGATCACATGTATGTACCATGTTTGCGCATGGTTTCTGTGAAGGCCAAAAGAGAGTTTTGGATCCCCTGGAGCTAGAGTTACAGATCATCAAACATCAGACATCAAATAGGAACTGAGACTCAAATCTGGGTCCTCTGAAAGAGTAGACAGTGCTCTTAACCACTGAGCTATCTCTTCATTTTCAAAAGTATTATATAACTTCCAGGGTACATGTCTTTTACCTACTTAGTAAACTGTGTTTTAAAACACGTTATTATTTTTACACTTTTTAAAACTAGAATTCTTAGTTTGCTTTGTAGATTACTCACTGTTAGTCTGTAAAAGCACAGCGCTCTTTCTGTATATATTCTATGTCCTGAAGCTTTGTTTAATTTATTTGATACAATTTATTTTAATTTTAAATTTTCTTCTACTACAGAAGAAGGCCATGTCACCTGAGAATAAAAATACTTGTACAGGCTTTTCTGATCTTGGGTATCTTTTATTTATTGATTGACTTGTTTGGTTGCTTTGGTTAAGACTTCATGTACCAACTCGATTTAGGAGAAATATCAAACTCTAAGGATCTTTACTCCCACTTCTTGTTCATCATATAGGAAAAACTTACAGTTTTTCAACATTCCGTATATAATTTTCACTATGAGTTTCTCATATATGACCTTTATTCTGTTCAAGTAATTTCTTTCCATTTCTAATTTGCTCCATATGTTTTTATCATGAAAGGTTGTTGAGATTTTTCAAAAGCTTCACGCACAGCTATTAAGATGCTTATGTGATTTTCATATGGTGAACCATCTGTACATTCCAGGGTAAATCCAACTTGGTCATGGTGCATAATCCTTTTAACATGCAATTGAGTTCAGGTTGCTGGTATTTTATTGAAGATTTCTGCTTTTTTATTCTTTAGGAATATTGATTAGCTTTAGTTTTCTAGTAATGTCTTTGTCTGGTTTTGCTAGTTGGGTAATGTTGGTCTAGTAGAATGTGTTTGGAAGTGCCTCAACTTAAATGTTCTAGAAATATTGAGAATTGCAAATAATTCTATAAATGTAAGGTAGAATTATCCAATATATATATTCCATATGCGTCTGGAATATTCTTTATTGTGAAACTTTTTATTACTTATCCAATAGTCAAATTCATTATTAATATCTGTTCAAACTTTTTCTTTATGATTTGGCTTCCTTGATTTACAATTCTAGGAATTTACCCATTACCTTAAAATTATTCAAGTCATTGTCTATATGTTTTTAACACCATAGAAGTAACAAAATATTGTGTCATCAATTATTTCTATGCTTTTATTTCTGATTCTATTTATTTGAGTCTATTCTTTCATACTTACAATTTAATCCAGGGATGCAAGCTTTGCATTCTATGCAAGTTATACATCTGACCTACAGCAATAATGTCGCCTTCCTCTGAAACAGTTTTGTCAATGTCTTAATAATGAAGTGGTATCTAGTTTTAGTGATTTTTTTCTATTTTGTTTTTATTCTCTATTTTTATTATTCCCCTTCTTCCTCTTCTTCCTCCTTTACTAAATTTGGGCATTTAAACTTAATTTCTTATTTAGAATTACAAAGCTAGATTAAAGATTGATTGTTACTTTGAAATATTGACTCTTGTTTAAAGGGGTTACTAACAACTATAAACTTTTTTGTTAGTGTATTAACTGCATGAGGGGCTTTAATTATATTTCAATACAAGCACATAGTGTATTTAATCATATTAACCAATTCTAGTAAATTGTGTCAGTCCTTCTTACCCTTCTCCTATTTTACTAATAGTCCCCAGTAGTCTTTCACATGCCCCAGACCCTGATTTTATATATGACATAAAACATGCAATACTTATCTTTATGGAACTTTTTTATTTAACACAAAACTATAACGCTTAGTATTATATTTGCTGTATCTCATAGGTTTTTAATGTTATATTTTCATCTCTTTTTGTCTCAAGATATTATCTGCTCTCTCTAACTTTTGAGTCCTTGTTTAATCCATTTGTTGTCCAACGACTTTCTTTAATTTTCCCATATGAATTTTATCTTTTCTTCAAATATTTCGATTTCTAGCTTTATTCCATAATGAAAGGAAAAGCTACTTATTTTAATTTGAGCTTTCTTAAATGTGTAAATAGTTGTCTTAGGACATAGCACATGATAAAACCTGGGATATGTTTCAGATGTATTTTTAAAAAGACTCTGGATGGTATTTCAATGTTGTGAAGAAAGCTTGTTATATGCCATTCTGAGTCATTTTGATTATAGCATTAAGTTCTATTAGTGTGTGTGTGTGTGTGTGTGTGTGTGTGTGTGTGTGTATGAGAGGGAGGGAGAGAGAGAAACAGAAAGAGAGAGAGAGAAAACATGAGACAGAAAGTGATATTTGGAGTGTAGAATTATCACTACGATTATTTTTAATTTTTTTCCCATGTAATTCATATATGCCCATTTATTTAGATCCAGCTTATAGAGGCTTGTTTGGTTAGTTTGATTAGGTCATATGACTCTGTTTGCTATGTGTTTCAAACATTGCATTGTAGTGTGTGTTTACAAACTCGATCTGAAGAAAGACCTACATTATCCAGTCTAATTAGAAATTCTTAAGATCTTTCAAGACATTTAGCATCCAATGGGGTTTTTTTTTTTTGCGTGTTATCTGGGCTTATATTGATCATTTTTCAGTTATAGAACTTTTCCAGGTTTTATCCAGGAATGCATAATTTATTTACCCTTTTTCTATCAGTCTGTAGTACTATAGGTCCCTAAGCATGTAGAGGCTGCTTATTCCATTCACATTCAGTAATGTGAGACAGAAATTAATCTCTTGGGAGTCCCTCACACAAAATCAGAATATTAGATGTACAGGAAGTTATATAAGAAAGAGACACTGATAGTTATGTTTACAAAAAAAGATATACAGCAAGGAAGTTGAAAGAAAAAGGAAGAATTAATTAAAAACAAATGTTATGCAGAGTAGATTACATACACTAAAATAGTCCCCTTGAAAAAGACAGCTGGACAACACTGATAGAATTATTTATTGACATATTCAGACACAATGGAAGTCAGAGTGTTAAGCAGAGACCAGAGCTTCATGGAAAAATGTAAACACAGTCTTGCCCTTGGCAAATGAAAACTTAACTCTCACTCAGCTCTTTTGTATATTACAAGGAGGCTGGATCTCCTGTTCTGCACACTATACCTTTCCCCACCGCTATTAGCGCATCACTTGCTCTCTTTTGTCTTTCATGTCAAGAGTTCTTTTTCCATCAGAAAGTTGTAAGAGCTGAATGCTCAGGACTAAATATCGGGAACAAAAAATAACTATTGCATTGAGGACCAGTGTGGAAAGTTTACAAGTGTTTGTTTTTATATATAAACAAAATACGCACTTAAGAGAACAGGTGTTTTTAGATTAATAAACTACTTAGTTGAAAAGGGAAGTAGACACAGGGAGAACTAAATAAATAATCTTTGTAATACACTCATACACATATAATAGCAGGTTAATAATAAGTCTAAGCTAACACATAAGGATCAGGTTAATAGTCAGTGATTTGCTAGTGAAGCAGTTGATCCCTCTTACGTATGTTCAGCTAAAGTGCCTGTGGGTAGTATAAAAGACTTTAGTTACTATATATGTCCATGGTTAATGTTATTTTGTATTTACCCTATTTTACCAAACTATTAATGGAATTAATTAAATGGTGCCTGAAAAGTCTTTGAGTTCCTTGGAGAAAAACACTGTGTAAATTTGAAATGTTATTAAAATTCACCCTTCCCCTTCTTTGATGCTCTTATTTAGCATGAGTTTCTTTCCTTCCTGAGTGCTTTTATTTTCCCATAATTGATAAAAGCAGGTTTTAAAACGGGGGGTTGTAAAATGATTTCTTCTCTAGTCTATAACCTCATCCCAAGCCAGACTCACACTTTTTGTGTAGTGCTAACTCATCATCAAAGTAAGCCTCAAGATACACTATGGTTGACACTGCAACAAGTTAAATGTAATTAAACATCTTGGCTATAAATGGAAAATTACCATAATAGCAAAGGGTATACTATAAACACATCTGCAACTAATAAAAAACTTAAACAGTCTGATATAGGCCCTCAGTGAGCCAGAACTCTTCTGTTAATGGAAATGAAGTATATTATAATAATATGTAAAATTTAAATATACATTAGACTTAGTCCCAGGTTACCATAATATTCATAAACTATATCAGCATATTTGGTGACAATTATCACCCAAAGGTACATTGATATAGTTTTGATATGTTTTGTTGATTGTTAATTATATTACACATCTTTTAATGTATTCATTGACTGTCTGTATACCTTTTTGGAGAAATGTCTATAGCTCATTGTTTACATGATAAAAATGAGCTGTGAGTAATTACAAACTTTTCCAGGCTAGAAAGCAGTTTGTAAGTAATAAAACCAAATTGGCAACTTACAATTTACTCATAGTGCCTACTAATGTTAACCATGTTGTTATTTCAGTTTCATCATACTGGAAGCACTATGAGTATCCACTATGATTTGATTTAGTGAGAAGACAAATATTATTAAATGAACAGCACTTTGGCTTTTCGCCTTTGAAACCAAAGCTCCAATTCCTTTCCAAGTGGTAAACTAATCCGGAAACTGTAGGGATACCTAACAAGTGGCTATCAAGCACAAGGCAATAAAGCAAAGTTTCCTCTGAGAGTGTATAGTTAAATGATCAGAAAGCTATATAACATATTGTCAAAAATCATTTATATAGGGAGAGTAAGCAAGAGACAAAAATAAGTGAAAAGCTAAGAACGTTCTACTACTGGAAAAATTTTTAATGAATATGTGACCACTGAGGGAAGACATTATTCCCCCAAAGTTTATCTTGTCTATATTTCACAGAATATATCAACTATGAGGTATATATTAGTAGTTCTAGCTTCTAATCTACAGCACTCAATGACTAATGGATGCTTTTCAATGTCTGATGCTGGAAAACATAGAGTAATAATTTTTCACTATATATAATTCTACACCTTGAACTAGGGTAAACACATATATTCTCCCTTATACCTAGAGTGGTGTATATACTTTTATATAAATACAAATGACCGTAAATGACTTTACCTTATACTTTAGCTACACGTCTAGAACTCTGAAGGAAGTGTCTAGCACATTCACATATGAACTACCCTTAAATGTCCTCGCAGTTGAGGTAGAAGAACATCTTTGCATCATTTAGATAATTCCTTAAATATCCTTTATACTTTAAAAGCATAAGCATGAAGTAATCACTGCAATTTTTTTGCTCCCTTATAAATAGACTTCTTCAAGACATGACTCAGACATGTCAGGCGTGGTTTACAGATATCTGGTGTTACTAAAGAAATTCATGCTTATAATTCAAGCACTCAGGAGGCAGAGGTAGGAAGATCATTCTCTCAGGACCAGTTTGGACTATTTAGATTTCAGGGCCACCTTGATTTAGATAGTGAGACTCTATCTCAAATACATAGGGGTGGGGATATAGCTCAGTGGTTAAAAAAAAGTTGTCTAGCATATGCAAGGCTCAACCTTCATCCTCAGTATTGCAGTAATCATTATCATCATCATTGTCATCATCATAATAAATATTTTTGTTTTCAGCATATACACATCATGCAAATACCAAATTATGACAAAGTTTAATGAAATAATCATGTATCCCTTTTCATATCAATAATTCTCTCTTCGTGATTTTAGAATAATTAGTTGATCTCCCTTGGTTTGCTTATTCTCTGTAAACTTTAGAAAGGGTTGAATAATTTTAATTATTTTGATAAGCTAAACTGACTAAAATGTGTAATAGATTTCGCCCTCTGGGGTATTGTGTGTCTGTGCATGTGTGCATGCAGATGTACTTAGTGTGGGTGAACTCAGTTATTCATGTATGTGTAGTAGCCAAAGGTCAGCTTCAGGTATCTTTCTTTATCACTCTCCATATGACTTTTTAAGACAGTGTGTTTCACTGAGCCTAGGTTTTGAGGTTAGGTTAGAATATCAGGCCAAAGAACTTCAAATTATATGACTATATATGGCCCCGATTTCCAAAACCAACACTAGCGTTACAGGTAGGTGCTATCACACATGATATTTATGTGGATGCTAGGGATCGGAGTTCAAGTTCTACTAATTGTGTGGCAAATATCTTACCCATTGAGCCACCTATCAGTTACTAGCAGCCCATTTTTAATATTGCTGTATTGATGTAAATAGTGGGTTTAAAAGATTTTATCTTTGGCAACTTTTAATTATTTTTAATGAATCTAGTGTTTGAGTTGAGATTAGCGATCTATGTAAAGGTGTTGGGTAGACACCTTTAATGTATTAGATTCTGCCACAGGACAGCCACTCTCCTATTTTCCATTTCAGTTTTAGGTGTTCTCACATTACATTGGAATTCTTCTTATCCAACTGCCTTCCATACTACAATAGTTTGATTGTAATTGCCCTTGTAAGCTCATAGAGAGTGACACTATTAGGAGGTGTGACTTTGTTGGAGTATGCATGACCTTGTTAGAGGAATATGTCACTGTGGTGGTGAGCTTTGAGGTCTCATACATGCCTAGTCCATGCCCAGTGGTTCAGCCCACTTCTTGTTGTCTTCTGATCAAGACGTAGCCAGCACCATATCTGCCTGCATACCACCATAATACCCACCATGATGATAATGGGCTGAACCTCTGAAACTGTGAGCTACCTCAATTAAATATTTTCCTCTGTAAGAGCTGCCATGGTCATGATGTTTCTTAATAGCAGTGGAAATCCTAGCTAAGACAGCAACTAAACTGAGTACCTCTTCACTCTAAAAAGCTCATTTCATCCAATTCTGCATCTGTTTTAATATTTTGTTATTAAAAATAGCAATATAAATTGCAATGCAATATTAATAGTTCTTGGGAAAATATTAAGTGCTTTCCTTTACGTCTGTTGAGAAATTTATTAACATTGATATAGTAAAAGTTTGTTTCTTAAATAAAAAGCTGAATTTACCTTCAGAGAAAGAAAATAAACAGAAAAGAGGAAAGCATTGGATTTGCCCATTCTTAGTGTGTATTCTCTTTCTTTTTATATTTTGTGCATTATTCCAGGCAGCTTCAGATGCATAAGCTTGTTATGTAGGAGCAGTAGTTTTCTGACTACTTTGTTAAGAATGTGTTTATAATCTCACAGTGTGTGGTTATTCAGTTAAGATTAATCTTCTCTCAGAATTATAATGTGAACACAATTTAGCAACAACCAAACTGTCATCGCTTTGTCAGCAAAAATGTATGTAAATTTCTAGAACCTTGTGGATGACTAATGGATTACACTATAACAGAAAGAAGTTGAGATTTTTATTTTCCTCTGGAGACACAACAAAATATCTGTACTGATGCCAAATCTATGTCCTGAAAGTATTTATTTTTACTGAAAAATGTTGTTAGACTACCTTTAGGGATAGCCAGAACTGAAAACAGACTGTAACCCTCAAGTTCCTTATATTAAGTTATTCTACACTACAGTTTTTAAAGCTACCTGGAAATTCATGCTCAATATTTCCGATAAAATTTTCTTTATGCATAATGAGAATGTGAGTGTTCTTCCGGAGGGGAAATGGAATTAAAAATGATCTAGATAACCTAAATTTTGTTCTTTTTAATAACAGTATACCCATTGCCTAACAAAGTATCTCAATTTTAGTGACCACTGTCAATGATTTGAGTTTCTTGATGACTTTTGTGTCAGAGTCTAAGAATAGTTAGTCTCTGACAACAAAACAGATGCTAGAACAGCTGGACTGGATGATTCATTTCCAAGAAGGTTTCTTCATTTACATGTCTGATACCTTGGTATTCACTGAGCTTTTTCTCTCCACATGATTGATGTTGTGCCCATGTGACTTGAGTGAGTTTCATGTAGCTTCATGTAGCATGGTGGTTTTACAGCTGATCAAAAGACTGGAAGAGAAGTTGTAAGTTTCTCTCAACCTAGCTCCTAGAATCTCAAAACAATATTTATGTCCTACTCTATTAGTTACGTCTACCCCTGAGACCAACCAAGAGTTTGAAGAGTAACAAAACCCACAATCATATTGTAGGAGTAACAGAAACACGTATTTTTTTTTATCATAGTGTTGCCTTGAATTTTAAGAGATTACATTTTTCAGACCGTCATTTAAGAAGATGTTTAGGTATTTGGATTTGGCTATTGTATTCTTTGGAAACTTATAAACACTTTGACCTAGTTTGAAGATATCTGAAGCTTAAAAAATACACTGGATAAATTTTGGAATCTGGTGGAAATAATTTCTAGATGTTTTATTATTACTAAATTATCAATGTTTGTTATTGAATTTTGAAATCCACCCTGTTTTGTGTGAACATATATTCCAATACACACCAAAGTATCATTCTAATACTACCATGCTATATTAATTTTTTAAATTTCCTCAGACATAAACTGAGACATCCAATAAACTATTATCTTCTTCTAATTCTTTTTTTTCCTATAATGAGGTATTTTTTTAAAGTGTTTATTATTCTGACTACAGGTCTCTCATTAAGGCTCAGAAATTGATATTTATAGTACTCATAACAATTTCTTTACTACTGAGGAATACAAGGAACTTACAAAATGATTTCTCATTTGAAGAAATGGTGTCAAATAAATAAAACCACTACAAATTACCTAATGCTGTACTTGTTTAAATGCAGAAGATCTAGTGACCACTTTTGTTTTACTTTTGCTAAATGATATGGTTACTTCAATATCTTGTAGAAACATCCTTTTGAGATGAAAAATGGGTACCTCTCAATCTTTCTGTCAAAAAAGTTATGTTCAGACTAAATAGTTTGACATGATACCTTAGATATAAACTATATAAAAATATAAATTAGATAATTATAATAATTTTACAAGATGGTAATATTGGTGGGATGTGTTGTTATGTGTTGGAATATTTGTTCATACAAAGCAAATATATTGTAGATGTTGCAAACAACCCATACAAGGCTATACTTTGTGAAACTGAGTAGGATTTATCCCTTAAAAGGGTCCATTTCCTTGTTTTGAGCAGTAATTCTTAAACTTTTTTATGGAAGTGTGCACAATGGCTGAAAAGAACAAAAAGTCTTTCCACCATCATCATAAATAAAATTCATTCCAGTTTTATTTGGGATATTTCTGAAAATTTTGTTTTCTCTGCTTAGTATATGAGTTTTCTTTTAAAAAAAAAAGTCTGTTCACTAGATGTCTCAATGTAAAATAATAATAAAAGATCATGAATGTCTTTATGCAACCCCTGGAAAACCAGAGCACACCACTGACACATTTGCATCTTAATAGTGTAAGTTAAACTAATTGAGTAGAAAAAAATGTCAGTAAATCTATAGTTTTTCATTTCCTTTAACAAAATATAATGATTTCAAAAATATTATGGGAACGATGGAAAAATAATAGTCTTATATTATATCTCATCTTTTGGTTTAAACAGACTTAACATGGGTACTCACATTGTTAGGCAGCATTGAAAACCTACATTTTAGCATAGCAGACAAAACCTTAGGGACATAACTTTCTCTCTCCTCTTTTCTTTTCTTTTTTTTTTTTTTTTTTCATTTGGACCGTGGAGGGCTCAGTCCGGTGTCTCTCTCCTCTTTTCAAATTAGAATAAAATTCTCTTAATCCAAGTTTGGTTGGTAAAATCAAAACGAGAGTCAATAATTTCACAAGCAAGTGGAAATATTGTGTTTAATTAAATCTCCTTGGCTGTATAATTTGTAGGCACCCCCATGGTCACAAATTACAAAAGATCATATAATTTCTAAAATTCACTTAGCTCTTCCACTCTTCGTTATTAATTGAAAAACTTCAGATTACTAAGGTCAAGCTGAAGATAGACAAAAGCTCACAAATGTTAAGTAACATATTTTAGATTAAAGACCACATTTTGGAAGAAAACCAAAGTAGGCCTGCCCCTGAGCTTTATTCTTATAGTTCTTTCAAATCATGTGGATTGAAGGAAGGGAAGACACACACACACACATACAAGCACACAAGCTTGACGTTTTATGTTCTTGTTTGAGACTGTGAAAAGATAGTAGTACTCATAAATCAACTTGTTACTTTTCCCAACATCATATGATTCATAAATATTCAGGATCTTGTCCTTAAAATGGGTTTTAAATAACACTGGATTATGTCGTTGGAAATAATATTATCAAATCATCTTAAAGGCTGCACCGAGCCCTGTCTTTTATGAAGTGCTTAGTCTCCAGAAGTTAATGGTCTCCAAATAAAATTTTTTGGCTGACACACGTTTGCAAAGTTTTCTGTACCAATCACTGATGCAAGACAACCATGAATCTATCAATCACGGAGTTAAAAAGCTCTGTCGTATAGCATACTTAATACCCAGTGTAACAAATTAGTATTACCATTCCTCAATGCAATACAAACTCATTTCCTTAAACTGCTATTGTACTGAATGCCAGGGTTATAAATGAGCAGAACACAAATTGATTTGCATGTAATAACAGTGGCAATAAACCTTTCCTGGTTCATGCAATTTTCCCCATCTGTTAACAGAGAACAAGTTTAGGATCTATTATTATTCCCAGAAGGAGACTTACCCAGCTGGACATCTATAACACTTGGCTGATTTTCCATGGGGAACAATGGCTTGGGAGGCTTGTCTGTGAGCAAAGCTAAAAGAGAAAATGAAAGAAAGTAATGGAAAAATTGAGATAAATTATAGGGTAAAGATGATTCTACCGTGTATGATATTTAATGTTTGTAGACTTGATGGTGTGTAAACATTTATTAGATAGTGTTTGTACTTGGGCTGTTACTCTAGCCATACAATATCCATTTCCCAGCAAATGTGGAGCTCCATTGATTCCCTTAAAATAGGATATTCACACAGCTATATATTCCAACGCATTCAAACAAATGGACTGTTTATTTTGGATGCATATGCAGAAGCTTGTATGTGTCCAGAAATATAGATTGAAAAAATAAAAGCATAGAAACATTAAAATTCACATATTTGCTTTGTGACACTAAAGAGTCAAAACGAATTGCAGTGGATTTCCCGTAGCATAAACCTTGTAAGAGTCCAGGTCATCCCCATTTTTGCTCTAATATTCAGTAACACAAGACAAGACTGATAGCTCTTTAGGGACTGGTTTTAAAAAGTCAGGCTCTTTGAATCTCTGTGAGTTCAAGACCAACCTGGTCTACAGAACAAGTTCCAGGGCAGGCTATAAACTATAAAGCTACAGAGAAACCCTGTTTAGAAAAACCAAACAAACAAACAAACAAAAGTCAACCTCTGTTGTCTACCAAGTTTTGTCTTAAAGACAAGGAATTAAAATATTCTTCTTTGCTCTCTATTTATAATCTAGGTCTATGAACACTAGACTAGCACAACAAAAGAAAAAGAGAATAAACCATAGTACAATATAAGTAACATTGTATTACTCAAGCAGTATATATATATGAGATGTGGAGAAAAGAAGGTCAATGCTGGCTGAAAAGGTTGAAGGAATTTTTAAGTAGGGACTTTGATGTCAACGTGAAACTTAAAGGATAAAATAAAGGACCTTAGTGATGAAACGTATCAAGAATGATGTATAAACAAAGGAACCACCTGATGAGAAGGAATTGAATGGGTGATGTGAAGAACCAATTGTTCATGGAAGGAACAATACAAATTGGAAATGACACTACATAGATAGAGAAGGACTCAATTCTGAAGGGTTTGAAACACACCAAAAGATTGGGACATGATATGGTAGGCTAGAATGTCATTAGTGATTCTTGGAGGAAAACAATTACTCAAAGGTCAACTGAATCTAATGATGGTGGCATGTGGGATATGCTGGAGGGCAACAAAAGCGAATGAGAAAATGGTAATAAAGGCGAGGCAGGGTGAAGCAATGAGTAAGACCACGAGTCTGGAAACACAAAAAAAAAAAAAAAAAAGAAGAAGAAACAAAGGTAATTAGAAGAAAACAGCAGAGGAAAATGTCATATGTACTGTTGTCAGAAAGACAGTCTTATCTCATCCTATTATTCGTATCTTGAATTCATTTAAATTACTACTGTTTTCATGTCTTGCTTAAACTATATAACTAGATCTTGCCTCCTTAAAATGTTTTATAGGTCCTTTTAATACACAAGAGGCTTAGCTATGGGGTAGATTACAAAAGATAATAATTAAATCATAATTAATTAACTGTTTGGAAAATCTCTGCTGATGTGAAAAGAGTCTATCTCAGCATTGAGTGTTGATTACAGGGGACTATCTCAGTGTTAAGTGCTGATTACAGGATATGTACAGTTATAGAAATAAACAATTATGATGAGAATCTCAAAAATACTTCTTGATAACCAAAAATACATCAAAAATATACGTAGAAAAGATATTTATATAGCATAAGCTCCATCTTCTTTAACTGCCCATGATAGAAAAAAAATGCTAAATGAATTGTTTTCATTTTTCAACAAATCTTCATTGGTAGCCAACAAAATATTATTCTTACAGAATTTAGCAATATTTTTAATTCAAGCAGACTTGTAAATAATGTATACAGACCTAAATATCTAATATACAATCTTTACAATGTATAATATATAATTATAATGTATTATAATTTCAGTTGATTTTAATAATCTGATCTTTAATTGTTATTTAGAATATAAGAAATAAAAGCTTAAACATCTGAATTCAAAATCCAATCACATATGATGCTATTTGGCTACCATAGTTCGCTACTGTCAGTAACAACCAAATATTTGAAACAACTTAAATTTCCATTGATAAAACTTTGGTTAAATAAAATTGTGGTAATTTTATATGTTTATCTCATACATTATGATACAGTTTTTATATATTTATATCATATATTATGATACAGTAGATTGAAAGCATGAGCTACAGTAGATTAAAAGAATGAGATACATTTGTAAATCTGATATAAACATATCTCTAAGACACATTGCAAAGAAGTGAGGTCATAAATACTGTATATAGCATGGTACTACTGAATATGTAACTACAAAAGTTTTAAATGTATAAAATTTAGATAAATACAGAATATTCTATTATATATATATATATATATATATATATATGTATATTACAATATATACAACTTGCAACAGTGAATTCCACTAAGGTGAGGAACTGGTTAGCTAAGGAATAGTGGGAGACAAGGGCAATGCAGAACGGTAGCCTATACAAATATTCAAGTAACATTATGTAGATGTTACTACATAATGTCCCAGTGTCATTGTCAATGGCTCTTCTGAAAGACCCCGTGCCAGCCACATTCAGAGAATCCGGCCACATTCAGAGAATCTGGTTGGATCACGTGCTCATTCAGTCCCAGTTCAACTGGCCTTGGTGAACTCTCATTAGATCAGTCCCCTATTCATCTGGATCTTGACCACCAGCTCAAAGACAAACCTTATGGCACCCCCATGTAATAATAGCAATAAGATTAGCTAAAATACATGCTACCATGGGCAGGACAGCTCATTTGCTTCTCTGCCCCCAACCCTCTTTTACAAATTTCATCTCGAACTCATAATGATCTATTGAAATCAATATTCCTGAACAACAGAGTAGACGATTACAATTTTATCAGAAAACCAATCCTAGACATTGAGAGGGAGTAATTTGGTTATAACTAAATGTTACTTTGTGATTGGAAGAATGGAAACAAGGGATTCAGTTTGATACACATGTTTCATTCTGATTTCCCTCCGCTGCCCTTCCATCTGTGGCTGCTTATCTGCTTTGTTTAATTATCCTTAAATATAATTGCTCTACAGAGCAGACCAGCACACTGGGCTTAATGTGCTACTGGAGCTGCTAAAGTCACTGTCTGTGTCTTCCTTAAGTGAGATTTTATGTGTTCAATACTAACATTCTTGAGGCGTATGCTCAAATGACCCCGTTTCTATTGAATCCAGTAGTTTCCGTCATGCACCGCCAGATCAGTCAGTGTAACAGAAATGGTTTGACAATGCCATGAACATAGTGGATATATGAATAGCATTATTTATTGAAATGGATGAATCAGTTGATTATATTGCCTTTACACTGTACACTAGTATTACAATTTTTATCGCCCTCTTCGACTTTTCATTTGTCTACTTAATTAGATTTCCAAAAAGATCAAGTGAAAGGGAGTTAAATTCAGCCATTAATTTCTGTGAATGATGCCATTTTGGAATAAGTGTGTTAGGGTCAATCAACTGGACCACCCCCACCAAGCCTATTAAGTACCCCAGCACATGAACTCACATACAGAAATCACTATTTAAAACAGCATTTCAAATCACATACCAAAATTTCTATTTTATGGCAACATTTAGCTGCTCACATCTAACAGTATCTCCTACATTTATTGGAGGACAAAGTCTAAACTGATCACTGAAGAACGTAAATTACGGTGATGACAAGATAGCCTTTAAAGTGGTGTTGAATTTTGGCTTATCCTCTAACTTATCAGCCGCACATATCAAAGTTGTTTTCCTCATTTACCATATTAGTGCACTACATTAATTTTTAAAACTGCATTCTGACGGAAATCCTCCCCCTCGAGCTTATAATTACCAAAGTTATCCTTTATAATAGTTAGCAAAGTGATCATGTGGTTGTTTGAATAGGAGCGACACACACAGACTCACATATTTGAATACTTGGTCAGTAGAGGATGGCACTATTTGCTAGCAGTTAGGAGATGTGGCCTTGTCAGAGTAGATGTGGCCTTATTGGAGGAAGTGTGTCATTGGATGTGGGCTTTGGGGTTTTGAATACTCAAACCAGACTCAGTGGCTCCCCTTTGCTTGCTGCCTGCAAATCCAGATGTAAAACTCACTGCTCTTTATCCTGCACCATGTTTGCCTGCATGCTATCATGCTTCCCCACGTGCTGATAATGGACTAAGACTCTGAAACTGTATGCAAGCCCTATTAAATTAAATGTTTTCCTTTATAAGAGTTGCCATGTCCATGGTGTTGCTTCATAGCAATAGAGCACTAAGACTATGTGTGCCAGTCCTATCCAAACAACCACATGATAACTTACATAGATTGATTATTTAGCATTTTCTGCTACTATGTGCCATTCTAAGGTATTGCATTACGTCTGGCAAATAACTTGCACATAAAGTTCCATAGATTTCATTCCCAAAGCTGCAATGAGACCTTTCTGATATCAGCATGTCCACAATATTCTCCCTACTACTTTCCACTTCCATTGTGAGGTCTACCTAACCTCCAAGAAAAACAGCCCTGATAACCACAGAAGCAATTTTTTTTCTCGTCTGAAATCCCAAAGCATTTACAAGTTCTTTGAACTATTCATTTGGTAAATAGCAAGCATTACCTTGAATATAAACTAATCCTCACTTTATGTGGATATGCCAAGTTATCCCAAATGGGTTTTTAATCTTCTGGATGAAGATCATGCCTCCAATAAGTCAGCACACAAAGTTATATTTGACCTTGGATAACAAATAAAAACAATCTGAAAACTAACTTTCACTAGAAAATAGGGCTTCCCATGGGCCTCTTTGATTGCAAGGAACACAATTTTGCTGATTACAGCAAAAGGAGAACTTATCATGGGGCTCTCTCAAGGATGGTAGAGAAATCTGGGGAACTAGGTCTAGGAATGAAAGAAACTAGGCCAGGATTACAGACAAGAAAGACTAAATAATAGTTTCATCCTATTTCCATAATTGAGTTAAACTGGTTTTAGGACTTCTCAACTGTGTTTTACTTTATTGTGTTTTTTTTTATTCTGTCTCACTTTGGTCACACTTTAAAAACATTAAGAAAAATAAACAGAATAGACAAGTTTTGAGTTTTTATTATAATCAAGAAAACATACATATCATGATAGAAAGAAGAATCCTCTAAAAGCAGGTTTGCTCAGCTTCTACCTTACTAAAACTTATTGATAAACTGGCAGTTCTCAATCTGTGGGTGATGACCCTTTGGGGATTGAAGGATCCTTTCATAGAAGTTGCCTAAGATCATTGAAAAATGCAGATATTTACTTTACAATTTATAACGTTAGTAAAGATGCACTTATGAAGTAGCAACGGAAACAACTGTATGGCTGGGGACACTTGAGGAGCTATGTTAAAGAGTCACAACATTAGGAAGAGTGAGAAACCCTGTGCTGGACAATTATTTATCAAAAATGACTGGTCTGTTCATTGCTGGATGTATTAGAACCTCTGCTCAATCAGATTTCAGCAAAACCTATCATAATGATAGATGTTGGCCAATGGCCCAAGGGGAATAAAATCGTCCTTGGTAATAATTCCCAACCAAAAAGGAAATGTAAGTTGGTACTAAAAGGAGAAATAAAAAGTAGATAGCTAAGTCACAGTATGGTCCTATTTCATTAATTTCTATGTCAACAATATTTTCTGAAAGATGTACTATTAATAATGTGTGTTTTTACCACCCAGATTCATTACTCATGGCAATGTGAATTCACTAGACAAAACAATGGTATTTGTTCAAATACATTCAAAGCTCCAAAATAGTGATGAACCTTTGCCAATGGTCAGAAACTATTCACTGGACTCGTGTGTCTTCCAAATTCCACAAACTCATAAACTAACCCCAAAATGGAGGAGGGGATGGGGTCATAACAAATCTATGCATAGCCCCAAAATGGCAAGGAGCATGAGAATCATAAATTAAGTGATGCTGTGAGGGAATTAAAGACTTTAGGAGGAAAATTAGCAATAGCCTCTCTAAATGAAGACAAAGGAAGCTCTTCCTGAGCATATTAGATTTCAGAGAAGCCAGATATCTTGTAAATAGCCTTCAAATTTTCCTACAACCACGAAAAGAGATTTGCCAAGTTTAAGCAGATCGTTGATTAGTGTGAAGATTTAAGATATCCAACACAGAATTGATGCAAAAGTTTTTGAACTCTGACCATACCAAAAGTAGCATTACTCATTGAAATACTTTGCATTTTTTTTGTAAATTAGGTGACAATTTCCCATGGCCAAGAATATATCTTTCTGGGAAATCAAATAAATAGATTTCATTATTCTAAATACGGTGCGCACATTTTACTATTTAATCTAAATAAATTTTTATTAGAATTACAAAGATGAAAATCTTCATAACTTAGGCAATAATCCAAGAAAAACACACACAATTATGCACATTCACTACCAGTCTTTCCCAAACCTATAAACAAAACCAGAATCTGTCACATATAATGTGTCTCCTTTGTCCTATTTCTTGTTCTGTGTTTCTCACTTCCGAGATTTTTCTCCAGCCTTTAAGTATCCAAGCTTGCACATCTCCATCAAAATCAATTACAAAGGTGCCTTTTATTATGAATTTCAGCCACTTGTACTTCAGTTCCTTTTATAGACTTGCCTTTAATTGTGGGGGTAATGCTTTATTCCTTTGTAGGCAATTTACAGGAAAACACTTGCTGGACCCCACTGTGCTTCCCTGCATTCATGCACAGTACAAGGAAAGTAAGATTTTCTTAAAAACATGACTTCTGGGTTTTAAACAGAGTGGTTCTTAGTAGAACTCTATGAAATCTGAGAATATTTTCTTTGATACTATAATTGGATATTTTATGACTAATTCTTTTTCTTTGTGATATTTTAGGAAAGAGATACTGGTAATATTTCAAGTAAATAAATATCTTTGAAAAGTCAAACTGTTTTCAGTTCAGTCTGCTATTATTTCTGTCAACTCTTCACTCTAGCAATTAATTTGTAAAATGATTTTCACTACAGAAATTATTGTCTACTCCGCTTTATTTGTAACAGCAGACAAAATGATATGAACTATTTATTAAGCCTGTTTACAAAGGTGATATTTTCTCTAGATGTCTCAATTATGACAAAATAGCTGTGCAGGACTCAGGAAAAAAAAAATCAGTGATCCTCATAATTGTTTGAAGAGTTTGTCAAACCATCAGTTACTCATTTCACTTCCCTATTCCCCACTGAAAAATCCTTTTTAATAAGCAACATATTGATGATGACAATGGATTATGTCTTTTACATGTGTATTAGAAAGACAAAATTGTTAATAACCACTAACAATGAGGCAGATAGAAATCATATTCAGAAGATTATTTTGAAATGCACATTTTTGCTGCACACACACACACACACACACACACACACACACACACACGACACACACACATTATCCCTGACACAATTTAAAGTCACTGAAAGCATTTACCTTTTTTCCAGCTAGAACAAAAAGTTGATCATCCCCTTTAATAAACAAAGGGTCCTTTAACAGGGAGATGATAAGGTCCTGAGGAAGTAAGATGCAATTCACTTAGCCATTGCCCCTGTACAGCTCAGAGCCTTGGGGCGACTGGTTCAGGGTCTGTGTCCTTCCTTGCAATTCAGAGGATGTGCCCTGAGGGTAGTGAATGGTCAGGGCTGCTGTGAAGTTGCCCTCAGATGACCTTTTCTCTAGATCCCATATTTATATCCACTAATACTTGAATTTGAGTAATGCACGGGCTTGGGGAAAGCTTTAGCACGAAAGTAGGGCAATTTCTTCTCAACGCCATTTGACACGGGGTCTCTCTCTGGAGAGAAGATTGTTTGTTCAGCACAAATCTGCTCAGACATAAAGCAACTTCTCCAAACTTGAAAAGAAAACAACCTTGGGGAGAAATGGAAATTTAAACAGAGGTTGTTATGGTAGCACCCACCCTTCTCCTTCACAATATATTTTTCACTGGTTTTGCCTTTTCTGTCTCAGGTAAAATATTCACCCTCTTTCTCTAAAATAGTACTCCCAGGACTCATATTGCTGATTTCAAATAAATTCCATGGTTGTTATTAAAGAAATTTACAAAACAGTATATGTTCTGATTCTGCATCGAATCTGGGATATAGTTAGAATTAAAACAAATACGAAAGGTTAAGCATTACAGGTGGGTCATTTTATATCTGCACTAAGATCATCATTTTCTGTTCCCATCCCCCACCCCTCACCACCAGAGAACCTGAGAACTGGAGAACTGGCCCCGTCCCTTGATCATTGCTGAAAGGGGTGAACTAGTCAGGGCAATGCTGGAGAGCTTGCTTCCTGGTGAGAATAAGGGAGAGCTGGTGGGCTGATCAACCCTGAAACTTTTCAGGCCCAGACCAGGGCTATGAGTTGACCAACTCTAACACCCACTCTACCTGTGATATGCTGGGGCATGCACATGAAGGGGCCCGGTCCTGGAGACTCAAAGCTGCAGGATCTCCATGACACAAGGCAACAGCAGGATATCACATAGGAATCCCAGTGAGGGTACAGCATTGAATGACAATGTAGCAGACACCAGAGGCCTTGAATCGTATCAATGACTCTGCAATGAACACTTGCAAGTAAAGATGTGTGGACTAAATGGTTTACTGTGTGACTCACTGTATCACACTGCAGCTTCCATGAAGAGATTGATTTTTTTCTCCTTTTTTCCCTTAAATTTTATTATTTTATTTTCGGGGGTAGATTGCAAGACCAGGGGGCAGATATGAAGGTATGGGGAAATGAATGGGATGAAGGTGCATGATGTGAAATACACAAAGAATAAATAAAAAGAAAGTTTAAAAGCATCATCATTTTCATATGTGGTTGCTGATCTGTGAAAATCTAGAATTTCACCCAGATTAAAATACATAGGGATATAAGATACTGAACGATATGTAATTTTGAAGCTAGGTAAACCCTTAAAGTTTTGACAGATGAAGAAATGGAATGGCAGAAATGAAATCGATATGTTCAGCATCATGTCGCACATTCGTCTTAAAAGGATTAAAATTCAAGATTTTAAAAGTCTAATATTTTTGCCACTTCACAATGGTTAACATTCAGTCATCATAAATTTAAAACAGGGTGCTTTTAACATTTTTTTTCTCTTTCAATCCTCATAACATATAAAGCAAGTTCTACAATTATCAATGTTTGATAAGTAAGAAAGAGTATGCTCACCAGGATTAAATTATTTCCTCAAATTTATTCAGCCAGTAAATATACTACTGGTCAAGGGCACAAATATATCTTACCCTTGAGTGCAAGTTGGTAGCCATTCTACTACACTGCCACCTCTAGTCACTCTTCTTAGATTTAGCATAGCTTATTAGAGACAAATGTGGTAGCATATACTTGTCATTGCACCATAGTTGAGACAGAAGGATCTCTACTTTTAAGCTATCTGAGACATGTAGTGGATTTTAAGCAAGCTGTGCCTGTATAGCGACACCCTTTCTCAAAAAAAGAAAAGCAAAAAGAAAACCATATGGTCCTATGCAAACATTACTGTCTATGTGACTGAATTAATGAGATTTTGTATGATGGCCTAGTTTCCTGCTACAGTTCCCACTGGATTAAAATAAAGGTGGTGTTGGGGTTGTATAAACCATACCTAGGAGAGAACTTCGTTCCTCTCCTTTTTTGGAGCCCCATTTCTTCACATTTATCCCTCTTTCATCCTCAGTGCTAGCCAGGACAAGTGAAGCCCTTCTTACTTCATAGCGAATTTCTCCTCCTCCTCCCTTTTATTGGTAATTTTGATTTTGAACTTGATGGGATTTAGAATTGTGATGGAAATGAATCTCTGGGCATATATAAAAGGGAGTCTCTAGATTATGTTAACTGAAGTTTCACCCTGAGTGTGGGTGATACCATCTGTAGGACTGGAGTCTAGGGCTGAATGAATAGGACAACTTGAGCTGAGCATAAGACTTCATCTCTTCCCCTCTTCCTGAGTGCCAGTGCAATGTGACTAACTGCTTAGAGCTACTGCTGCCATGACTTCCCCGCCATGTTGGACTGCAACCTCAAAACTGTAAGCCAGAATAAACACATGTCCTTCCTGAAGTTGTGTTTCTCATGTATTTGGTCACAGCAACACTGACTTCATCTTGATCTCCCAGGTTAACTTCTGTTTCTGAACCAGATAGTTAGCAATCATAACTCCATTACAGCCTTAGCTTCCTTTTTCTCTAACAGATGAAAACATGTACATCTTTGGGAAGGGACATCTTGCCAAACACTATACCACATACACTAATTAAATTAAATATTAGTATAATTTTGCTTTTTTTTGGTTTGAGACAGGTTATTATATAAGCGATTCTAGCTTCAGACTCTCTATGAAGCCAAAGATGGCTTTAGATATCTGGTTTACCTTCCTCTACATATAGAGTGTTGACATTATAAGAATGTACTACCACAACCTGTTTACCAAGGGCTCCATGCATACTAGACAAGATTCTATATGATGTACACTCCTAGGTTTAAATAGAATGTAAGGGAAAGAAGTATAATATTGCATTTTGGCTGAAATATAGTAAAATGTACATTACATATTTCATATAGTTATCAAACAAACTTTTTTTTAACCAGTTGAATTTCATTCAAATCAACTTGTTAATATACTGTTTGTATTTCAAATAAAAATCCATCAAGACAATTATTAAAAGTTTCATTTTCAGAATAGTATTAAAGCTTTTGTTTTTGGCTTAATGCTTTATTTCTTTATGGTTTCCAAAACTCATTAGTCATTCACAGCCTGTCAACATAATGTTTTGTCTAATGCAAAAGTGTAGGATAACGCAAAACAGCACTTCAGCAAGTTTAGCTGTTTAGTTGTGTTAATAGCACCCAATGAGGATGACAGACAAGTGTCAGTATTAAGTAAACACTGTCTTTAGAATCAGGTGTTTCATGACAAGAACGATAATCTGACTCACAGAATAGTATTTTGGTGGACATTAAACAAAATGTCATATTTAGAACTTAGGAAGAAATTTTCCTAATTGCAGAACTATTCTAATAAAAAGATTTACTTAATTCAGGATTTGAAGTGGAAATAAAGCTGGTGTCAATCATGGGCATTATCCTTTTAGCCTTCTCCATGTGAGCTATTTCCGCATTTATTTTTGACAACTGTCAGTAACTAATTTGTTTGCAAGAGAGAAAGCCAAATGCATAATCATCAAACCTCATAAATTGGTGCCAGGAATGCTGATGCAACTGTCCTGGCAGAAGGGCAGATGATCTCTAAAGAGGGACATTTGTACCCTTCCCTTTGGCTATCAGTCTTTTGAAATGATTTATCATGCTTTAGGAAGGGGAAGACTGAAGCTTGGTGCTAGTCAGAGGATGACCTTAACATCTCAGGAAAATATTTCTTGAAGTTCTGAATGGTTCTCATACCACTTTGCAGGAGAGACTGGAGAGCCCAGACAATTGTAGATCAATGATGGGCACAACTTGAGTAGAAAATTTTCCTTATGTATACCTTATTTTTTTTATTTGTATTGAGCTCTACATTTTTCTCTGCTCCCCTCCCTGTCTCTCCCCTCCCCTTCAACCCTCTCCCAAGGTTCCCGTGCTCCCAATTTACTCAGGAGATCGTGTATTTTTCTACTTCCCAATGTAGATTATATCTATGTAAGTCTCTCTTAGGGTCCTCATTGTTGTCTAGGTTCTCTGGGATTGTGATTTGTGGGCTGGTTTTCTTTGCTTTATGTTTCAAAACCACTTATGAGTGAGTACATGTGATCATTGTCTTTCTGTATCTGGTTACCTCACTCAAAATGATGTTTTCTAGCTCCATCCATTTGCCTGCAAAAGTCAAGGTGTCACTAATTTTTTTTTCTGCTTATGTATACCTCTTATCCTCTACTGAAGCCCAAACCTCCTCTCTGCGCCCCTGATGTCACACATGGGAGTTACTGAATCTCTTTATTTTTTCCTTTTCCCAATGTGATCACAGAGAATAAATCTGTGGTTTTCACTGTTACTTCTTCCTTTAATGGGTGAATTGGACGCTGGTAGTTGAGTTTATCTTGTTGGAACTTTCAGAGTCAACTTTTTTATTTAACTTAAATACTCTGATAACTGGGACCAAAATCCATTTGGTTAACAGAAGTAGAAGAATCAAAATTTCAAGACCATTATCGGTCATATGTGACTCTGTCACTTAACAAAAGCTAACCAAATTTATAAATTGAAAGATTGTGATCACTATTTTGTAGAATCCTATTTTCACCTGAGTCTTATTGATATGAGCTGAGAACTAAAATTACTGTTGTCTTATCATAGAGGACTTTGGGTAACCTCAGCAAAGTCACCTAGCTAGCAAAATGTGCAGGGCTGTCATTGAAACTCGTCTGTTTGAACTTAAAACTGGAATCTTTGCCCCTAATTTCTCTAGGATGAATATGTAATAGTATTTTAATTGAACTCAATCACACTAAAATATCTGAAAATCATTTTCATTACTGAAGTAAAGACCCAGCCCTTAGAAATCTTGATTAATTTTCCCCACATGATGCGAGCTCTCTGGGAGGTTCCCAAGCTTGTTCCCTGTCTTCATAACACTGATGAGCACTAATTTAATTAATCAAATATAAGTTGATGATCTATGATGTTGAAATTGATTTTCAAACGAAGCCAATTATGACTGTTCACAGTTCCAAGGAGAAAATATAAGCTAAGTGATTTTACAAAGCGATTAGTGAATGAAGAAGAATCAAGGGGGGTGGGGACTAAACTGAACTTACAAAGAACGCTCTTGCCCCTCTTCAGTTAGCTCACATTAAGTACAACTGAGAAACTACGGAGGCAAGACTTATCTTTAAGGGAAACTTGGGAAGGTTCTAAGGAAAATGAAACTCTTGAAAAACTGGTGTCTTATTTTTTGAGTTTAACCATATAATTTTGCCCACTAAATGGAATTTTGAAGGTGGCCCCAGATTTTCTAATAAGATTGCATCTCTTGAGTTGTCATTAGTAATCCCCTGGTATAGCTTTGTTCAGACATTGGGCTCAATGCTTAGAAAAAGTGACTGCCTGTTTCCATAAGCAGTGTTTGAAATCCTATGAGGCAGGCTAATGGTTTGACTGGTGAGCTGTTGACACTTGCCTTCCTTATAAAGAATTAAATAAATAAATTTCTAATTATAATCTGAATTTACCTAAGGTTCTGTACATCTCCCCCATATCATCTGACCTTTCCATCCCTTGGTCTAGAGGACTTGACAGTTTCTCTGAAGAACATTCCAGTATAGGCAGAAACCCAGGTGTTCAATGCTGCTTTGGCTTTCTGCCCAATTGACATGGAGCCACTGAATGTTTCTACAGATAACATAAGCTTTCCCTGAGAAGGTCTGCAGTCAAGAAGTGATCGGGTCATTTGTGAAAGAACAAAAGGCTTTTCAGGAAACGTCTGTGGGGGTGTTTGCTAGCTTTTACAAACCAGAGAAAATCCTGCAAGTGGTTGTTGCTGCATCAGGTGAATTAGTGTGTGCTGCTTCGCTTTTAGCCTGACAGGCTAGTTACACAACTGAGTGAAAATCGGGCCTTCAGAATCTTCATCTCAGGTCATCTAGTCCATCAGAGGTTTAACATGAGCCTGACAGCTAGTGCTTGCTAGCACAGACCCATTTACCCTTACACAGTCTTACAGAAGAGAGGGGCACTGCTTGGCTCTTGAGAAGGGAATTTCAGTTCCCAGGACAGCAAAAATCTCCTCACCCTTGCCTGTTTTATGTCTTTCCAGACCTTGGAAATGTCTGTGATGTTCATCAGCATCTGATCACACCCTAATTCAGAGCAGATGGCAGCTTGTATGTTAGGATTTTATAGGAAAAATCTCTCCCAACTTTCAAAAACACCTGCCACCCACTATCTAGGTCACAAAACTTTTTGGCATTGCTGTTGAAAGCACACTCTCTAGATGAAGAATACTTGGGTTTAAATTTGTGCTCTGCCACTTGTTGTTTGACCTGCATCAACCATTTTGAACCTCTGATGGGACTGTGCTCCCTTAATGCAAACCTGAGGATGAGAAACATACCCAATTCTGGGAATTGTGAGGGTTAAATAATATTGAGTTTTTAAAATACTAGGACAAAGGCCAATTCATAGTTTTGTTTTCAATAAATGGTAGAAAATTGTATTGAGTTGTTTTTCCCTCCTAAGAATGGAAGCCAATTAATTATTCTAGAGTAAATGAATGATGGGAAATAATTATGAGAATAGGAATGTTGAAAGGGAAGGCGTGGGATTCTGATGGGAAGATGGCAGTGTGTAACAGAGACAACATGAATCAAGATCACCAAAACAGATCTCTTGAACTTGAAATATTTGGGTCTCTAATACCATGAAATATTACAATACTCTGTTCCTTAAAGTCTAGCTCTAAAACTCAACATAGCTAGCATCTGCTTTGATAAGTGCACCAACTTTTTATCTCCAAGCTTAAACACATCTACAATAATGCACAAGGAAATGAATGAGCTAGCAGAATCTATCCCTCCCCAAATCCCACCACCAGGTCTTGCAAAATCACAGGGAAATTAAGCTAGATTACTGGAGTTTTGGCAAGATGTCAGCAATTTGGCTGAAAAGCAAACAGGCAAATTATTGGCAGGATAACAAGTCATTTCATCAACTGAAATACTGTCTTCCACAGACTGGATAATTTAAAAGTGGCTCACTTTCTATGTGCTGTCTGACCTGGGATAAAATTGAAGAAACCTGGATTGGAATTCTGAATCATCTAGTAATTTACAGCAGAACTTTTGTGCAATTCAGCTAATATTTCTATTAATTTGGGCCCTCATCTTCAAGACAGGGATGAAATTTTCCTGTGTGGATTTGTAGAATTAATTTGAAAAGCAAACAAAAAAAGAAATTATAAAAGTACTAGGATGTATATAAAAATAAAATGTAAACATGATGAGTTTTTAAAACTGTAAACGTCTTCCTTATGTCACTACTTTCAACAATATAGTCAAGAACCAACGTTGTCATTCTCCGTTCCTATGGACTTCTGAAAAATATATACAAGAACCATTTCAGTTGCCAGCTCACTATTTTTTTTTAATTTCCCACTACATTATTCTATTTTATCTTTCTTATAAGTTGACCTAATTGTAATGAACGGTACCTTCATTGAAGAAAAGTGAAGATTGTCGATTATAGTTCTGGAAAATAATGCATAACGCTCAATGTGCTATTACTATAAGCTGGGTACTAATTGAAAGGCTTATCATTTAATGCTTCTAAAAACTCTACTTATAAATGCACATACTATTATTATCTATATTTTGTAGACTGAAAATGGAGACATTGAGAAATTGTGTGATACACCCAACTACATAGCTACTAAGAAACAGGACTAATGTAACGGTTTTTATTAAGTATAATCTGAAGAGTATCTTAACTGATTTACAATATGCCCACATTATTTAGTCATAGAAAATCTAATAAAGACCCCAGTTTTCCTACATAATACATGAGTTTCTTATACAGAAGCCCAAATATTGTAACTTGAATTTAAAAATTATATGTAACAAGCTTATATATAATTGCATTAAAAATTCATTTTTTATTCTGTTAATTTTATCATTTTTGACATTTTGCCATAAGTATTACTTTTTATTGTCAGAAATAATAAAGAATAAATTATTACCAATGTCTAAAATATTTACAGACATGTCTTGGTCTCCACTGCCTGTCTTAAAATTCTGCCACCCCCTTTCAATGCTGAGGATTCACTTTTTCCTTCAATTGTTCATTGTCTTTTAGGTGACATGTTTTCCAAACTTTTCTCCATCTTAGACATCCTTTTATGGACACAATTTAGTCTGTCGTTAGGCCTCTTAAATATGTCACAATGAACAGAATACTAATTTAAGTTGTCATTTAACGTGCAATTGAACCAATACTGCTATTGTTCTGAATCCTAAGTATTTGTGATCTGGACTAAGAAGGGAATTAGTATTTTGGCAACCTAGTCACTCAGCTCTTGCTTTTGGCCAAATAAAATCCCAAGACTGTACTTTTGCAGTTGGATTTTTGGACCTGAATGAAAAGTTTTGCATTTTTTTTTTATGCTGAATGCGATCTGGTTAGTTTCAACCCATCATTCCAAACTACTGAGATCTTTTTGAATAAGAGTGATGTATTCTAAAGAATTAACTGTCCCTGCCGACTTCCTAACATCTGACAATGTGATAAGTATAATTTATATGTCATGTAAGTCACTAATAAAAAATGCAAGGCAGGATAACACTCTGAGACAGATGCTCTAGTGGTCAACATACTGTTAATATAGAATGCTGAAGTCTACATCCCACTGTTTTAACAAATCCCCACACTATGCTCTACCCCTTTGATTTTGTTTTACATTCTTAACCAAACTGCATAGCAAAATAATTTGTGGATATCAAGGAAAAGTTAAAATATGGGACTCACTGCTCAAAAATATTAAGGATTTCAAGGCCATAATTGACAGATCATTAAAGCAAGTGCTAGGTCTCTAAATATGGGAGACCATACATCTGTATAAGTCAAATGTCTGTGAACTCAATCCTGTTGCATACTTCCTGTATAAAGGATGGCTATCTGTTCAAGAAAAAAATAAAGTCTGTTCCTTTTTTCCCTGAGCACTTACCTAGCCTTCACATTTGCCAACTTTCCTTGCAGTTAGATGTGGCTAAGTGTCTGAGTTCTAGCCAAAGCAATGTACATGGGAGGAATAAGCATTACTTCCAGGTTTGAATCATAAAAATCTTCCACACAATATTTTTTTGTCCGGTTCCACAATTGTCATACAGGTGATAGCAATGACCTTGGAAGTTATTGGCTGACGACAGTGAATATTTAAGAACGATACCTTTTATGTCCTTAAAGTAAGAATATTTGTTATAAAAGAAGCCAAAAAAGAAATGCATACCACATGTATGCCATTAGACTTCTTGACTCTGCTTGGTAAACTGCTAGTATTATTAAATAATTTATTGCCTGATTACCAGAATTATCCCAAGGGTTAATGGAAATTCTGATTTCCCTAGTCAACAAAATAGAATCCAATGGGTCTGGAGTGAGAAGAAACCTATATGTTTAACAAACCCTCATTCAGAAAATTCTGATGACAAAGGCAATTTGAAAGCCTGACAAGCTTGGATATTCTTTTCATTTTTCCTATAATGTGCCTTGGCCTATGTTGTACCCACGGATTTTTAAAAAGATTTTATCTTTTAAAAGATCACTGAGTTTTTATTTCACAATTTTATGTACGTATGATGTGCATTCTGAATATTATAAGCCCTCTCTAATGTCCCTCCTACTTCTACCACCTTCCCCTCTTCACTAAGTGTCCCCATTGCACATTTTGGTGTTATTGTTACTTTGGGGGCTTGGGGTGAAACCTATTGATTTTAACTAGGATCACCTTGTGACAACTGCTTTAAAACTATCTACTGGAGCTTGGTGAGGTCCTTGGTGGATTTATAACAGAAGATAATGGATGCACGTCCCCTAACTGGTCTCAGTAGCCAATAGAAAAGCACGGAGGGGTAGGGGACCCATAATCTCCTCCCCAGTTTATAATGGACAGTATATAGGCCCATGGCTCATGTTTTTAGTTAATCTCTTCCATAAAGCACAGACTTCATTTTTGAAGCAAACATCCATCTTATAGATATGGGATGGAAGTCTATAGGCAGATTATGGGTGAGAGGAAAGCAGAAGTCAAGGTTCCTGATAACTTTCTCCAAACAAAATACTGGACTCCTAATTCTCATTGGCTGAGAGAATGAACATGTTTGAATACCATATGCAGCAGGGTTCTGTGGGTTTATCTTAAAGCTAATGTTTAACACCAAATCTCAGAAAGTTATGTCGAACTGTGGTGCTGGCGTCAGATATTTACACTGTTGTGCACAGATATTGAAGAAAAATAATTTGAAGAACAGAAGACTTATTTTGGTTTGTGGTTTTAGAGGTTGCAGTTGATGGTCAGCTAGTACCATACTTTCTAGGCTGCTGGCAAAATGCTCCAGGGAGGAAAAAAGTCCCTGGCCGAGAAAGCTGCTGTGTGGCATTTAAGAAGTAATGAGAGCTAAAGCGAGGGCACTGGGATGAGGTGTATCTTTCCAGCTCATACATACAGTGCCCCACTAACTCCAATGAGGCCTAACTTTCCATAATACTACTTTTCCATAATACTACTTTTCCATAATATCAGTATATCCTGAATCCTTCAAGGGATTGACTCATTGATTAGATCATAACCCTCAAAATCTATTCAAAATTGCATCAGCTAGCAAGCAAGTCCTCTTATCTAGCCTTCAAATGATGTCTCTGATTCAACCAAGATGGTGCATTTTTTCAGGGACTATGATGTGTATTTACTTATGCTGATGCTTAACTTTCTGCCTTTCAATAAAACCAGGAATCCTGAGTTGCTTGTGAAGGAATTGAGTGACCAGGTAAATGTGATGGCAGTCCGTGTTTTGTTTTCCTACGATCCTAATCAGCTTCTGATTCTCTGGTTAACAAGAACTATCTCATAGAAGGCAAGAGAAGCAACTGAGTTCCCAAAATATTAGAGACAATATCGCCTGTTTCTTGTCAGTGAATAAATTTTGCATCTTGAACTGACTCACACATGTCATAGGCCAGTGACTAGTAAATACGTATGCTGTAAGAAGCAACAAGATTGCTGAAAGTATTCCATCTGTATCAAGGCAGTTTTGTGAAGTATGTTGTAGGATGGGTTTCTCATCTGCCTTTATATTTCATATTAGAAAGCAAAGAATGAGTGATGGGTAAAGCAGGATCTGATATTCATCTCAAAGGGACAGTTGAAGTCTTTGCATACAAATGAAAGTTATCATTCTTGTCAGTCTTAAATTGGAGCTCTAAACACTGTGTCTGCAACCAATTAATATTCTGTGACCAATCAGAGCATTTAGCAGACTGTTCTGCCACCCTGAAACATAATACCACTGCCAAGAATTATTAGCTTCAGAAGATAGAGCAGTTTTAACTTGTGATTCCCAACCAACTTGACTCAATACATTATTCATTTATGCCGAGAACATGCATTTTCCAAAAATATTTTGACAGAATATGTCTTGACAATGAAAATCAGCTGAATAATAGGCCAAAAATTACTTGAAATTAGGTACTCTAAATTGTAATGTCGCCACAGGATCCAATTCCACAAAGGTTAGCTTCCTAGGGACCTTAGTCATGCCTGGGGATTTACACGCTCCAGATTTCTGATGCAGGAGACAAAATCATCACTTGCCTAGGTGACATTGACCATCAATTCTGGCTTTCAGTGGTGCCACTACTATTTCTTGCAAATCCTGGAATATGTCAATTTGGATGTTCTAGAAAGATATATGTGCAACATCAATAATGTCAGGTCTAAAATATGCCTAATGATCATGCTCAATGGAATCTCATGCCCTTAAAAAAATCTAGAGAAAAAAAAAAGACAAAAGATATTGACAGCTAAAAAAAACATCCAGGCACAGCTTTAAAACTGGTGGTATGATAAATATTGTTGAGAAAACCCATTATTCTTTAACAAATAAAAATAGTATCTTATGCATAAACACAGGCCAGTTTTCCCACTCTAAGTTGTTGCCATCACTTTCATTATCAGTGCAACAATCAACCAAATGCAAAAACTGTTGATAGCTTAACTCCTTAAATTGGAAAACACACCTTCAGAAGAACTATTTTGGCCACTCAGATTCAGGGCCAAGTTTAGTAGTATTTGTAGTGGTCCTCATAAGAATGGAATAGTAAGCTACTAGAAATACACGGAATAACTTTTATAAAGTTTAAAATTTGAGAAGATATTAAACTTGTTATACATTTGTTTCAATGTTTTTACAGAAAAACACATATTTCTTTAATGCTAGAAGAAAAGAAACCAACAAATTTACAAGCAATAATCTGTTTTTAAAATAAGATCTGAGATGCAGATCCATAATCATAATTCTATGCCCTGATACACCCAAATGAGAATATGTCTTATCCAATCATATTCTTAATATGTTTACTTTGCATTCTCTGGAAAAAATTAGAAAAAATGCATTTCAAGAAGAAAAAATTATAGATGCCTTTCAGAATTGAAACAAGAAAAAGAAGCAAATTTTATCTTTTCTACTTTCTATATGAAACAAGAACCTAAAACTAGAGAAATAGAGTATGTACACTTATAGCAAGGTGTTTTTCATTATTGTCAGTAGTTAATACAACAGAGATGACAGGGTTTTTTTAAATCTAGATCTAGGTTAAAATCCAAGCCCCATTACTTACTAATTCTACAGTGTCATGAAAATAATGTAACCTTATTTTGCTTCTATTTCTTTATCTGTAAGTTAAAATTGTACCATTTATATTGTAAGGCTATCATAAAGATTAAATAAAATAATATTTAAAATGTATGACACCTAATAATTACTTAATAATTTGGGGCTATTGATGTGATTATTATCACCACAGTCCTATGCCATTTGTCCACTTACAATCTTTATAAAATTCCAGGGGAAAATTTAAAACACTGTTGCCTTATCTCAATATAACTTCTCAAGTATACTTTTCCCAGAAGGTATTTACTGAGTCTCTATTATGGTCTTGGTACTTAAAGAAAGAGATGAAAATTGTTACATTCCTACATTCAAGGAATGTATGTAAATTTAGAAGCATGCAAACTCTTTTGGCAAAAGACTATAAATATCCTCTGGTAGAAGCTAAGAAGGTTTACTCTATAATGAGTAAAGTAAGGCCAAGACTATAACCTAAAATGATTTCAAATTCATTTCTGTATACAGAGGCAAAAAAGGAGGACAGACAGATACAAAGGCTGTGTCATTCATGGTTCATTTATTGATTCTACATTAAATGGAAATTTTTCTTAAGGTAAAATTTCTCAACATAAACATCACTTTGTACATTTAAGAGGTTATATAAAGATTGAAACTTACCTACTAGAATAATTTATTGTGGATTATTCTGAATTCTAAATGTTATATTTGCATATTTTCCATGCTGGTGCATAAAAGTACAAAAGTATATATTTGTGTTTTCAAGGCTCATGAGATCTATACATATGAAAAAAGTGGTATTAAGTATAATATTTATACAACAATATTCTTTAAAAATGAAATCAGCAGTAGGATATCCCTTGTACTGGCTTTTTTGGAACCTATTCTCTTTGGATAAATACCTTGCTAAGCTTGGTGTGGGAGGTCCTTCTGTCTATGTGTTGCTTTTATTGGTTGCTGAATAAAGAACTGATTTGAGCCTATGGAATGGGCAGAGCAAAACTAGGTGGGAAAAGCTAGGCTGTATTCTGGGAGAAAGAGAGCAGAGTCAGAGAGATGCCCTGTAGCTGTCACCAGGGTTAGACATGCCAAAACTTTTCTGGTAAGCCATTGCCACATGGTGATATACTGATTAAAAGAAATTGGTTAAATTAAGATGTAAGAATTAGCCAATAAGAAGTTAGGAGTAGTGATTTAATTAATAGAGTTTTTGTGTGATTTTTTCTTTTCTAAGCTAGCTTGATGGCCGGGAACCAAAACGTGGCCCCCTTGCAACAAATTGGCACCCATGTGGCCAACTGAAATGCACATAAAAACATGAGAAAGTTTAAAAATTAATTCTAGACACAAAAGAACAGAGTTAAGCATGGTTTGCTAGCAGTATTTTCTTGGATGGGTTTTGCTTATAGCAAACAGAGGCATGGCTCCTTTAAGAGAGGTTTTCCTGATTCATCCATAGCAGGAACAAAGCCATGTATAGCAGGGGGAAAAAGCCATGCCTTTTTGAAATGTTAGCTTTCAGGGCTGTCCTGTCAGCACAAACTCTCACTCTTTCAGGCCAGAGGTCCGGCTACAGAGCATTTGGATGGGGTTTGTGAGCAGAATGCTGCAGTTTGCTTAATGGTGACATGGACTGGCTGTGTGCATGAGAATGGGGTTGTGTGCATGGCTCTCAGAGCATGAGTGGCTCCACCATGCTGGATTTGGCAGGCAAGCAGGAAGTACCATATATATCATATTAATAGTGCAGCTTAAGTTTTAGACTGGGCAGGGCAAGCAGGAAGTGCCATATTTTCCCTAGTAATGGTGAAGCTTAAGTTTTAAGAAGCACTTAGTATTTTAAAAAAGCACTCTTAGCCAGAAAAGAATTACAGATATGCAATAAAGACAAATCCAGATGAGTCATCATGTTGGATAAATGTACATCGGCTTGGAAGAGAGAAGAAAAAGAATAAAGAGAGTCATAAAGTAAAGTTAATGCTTTAAAAAAGGGTAAAGTCTTCAAAGAGACAGAGTACAGATAGTCATAGATTAAAAGGAGCCAAAAATAAGCCATATAAAGATGGAAAATTAAAAGAGAGTCTGAACTATGTATATTATTGTGTTATCTTTGAAATTTTTGACTGTGAATGAGCTAAGAACAGAGAGACATCTCATTGTATGGGCTGCTAAACTAAATGAGCATGCATATTATATAGGTAGCATGACTTTCAAATTTGGGTCTAAGGATATATTGCTTTGGAGAAGAGGTTCTTCTCTTGTTTCCACAGAGGATGAGAACCTGTGGATTGCTTCCAGACTGGTATGGTTTGATGGAATAAGACCCCCTGAAAGGTCACCTTGAATACCTCTCAAAAATTACTTTGCCAAATAAATAGCAGGAAGAAGTTTGAACAGAACTGTGTCCATATTCCCAAATATTGTAGATAAATGTTTGTTTACATTTAAAGGAGGTATGCTATAGAGATGGATAGTTTGCATTCATATGGATCTTGGTTTATTGATAAAAATTTAAGGTCAATTTTGTTAATATGTATATGTATTTCTGATTTTGATTAAGGTATTGTGTTTGTGTAGCTCATTTAAAAATGTAATATATAATTAATAATATAAGTTAATAGATAATCATCAATAATAGTCAAGTTTGTAGTCAGATTTTCTGGATGTATAGAGATATATTTCAGATAGGTATTCTTCAAATCTTTCAGAGACCTTCAGCATATGGCATTTAAAATGTTTAAGAACTTAGAACTTTTCATGACAATGACACACATCTGCTCCTAGCAGCACCAATTACTTCAAGAGGAAGATGGGCATCGAAGAGGCTCCTTATGGATTTTGCTAGCCATTTGGGCAAGAAACTGCTCTTACCTTGACAGCTTAACTGGACATGCAGCACCCACAGGGAAATGACTGCTGAACTTGCCTAAATGTTATATAATTCTTCAGAGTTACTGATTCATGGAAGAGTCTGCTAGACATTCTGCGGGACACAGAAGAAAGTGACTGACAAACTGCCAATATAGGCTGAACTGTCTTTGAAATTTCCTAATTTATGGAAAAGTCTGTTGGATAGTATGGGCCTGTAGGCTGAAGATGGATGCCCCAATAGTACAGAAGAACTTTGGGTGACTGTCCAGGCAGCTAGATGTCTCTGTCAATTCTAGAGTTTTGGAAGTTGCTTACAATGCACTTCCTGCTTACATAGGTAATATTATATCCATCTGGAGTCTTTGATGGAGTTGAAGAATAGATAGTTATTATTATTGTTTTCCTTAGTTATGATAAAAGATAAAGAAGATATAAATATTGTAACTGTAACTCTTGCTTGATAATTGTTTTGTTATATATAATTTTACTATGTTAAATTTAAAGCCTTCCTCTTTGTTTAAACAGAAAAGGGGAAATGGTGCGGGAGGTCCTTCTGTCTACGTCTTGCTTTTATTGGTTAATGAATAAAGAACTGCTTTGTGCCTATGGCAGGGGTAGAATAGAACTAGGTAGGAAAAGCAGGCTGTATGCTGGGAGAAAGAAAGTGTAGACAGAGAGACACCATAGAGCCACTACCAGAGTCAGACATGGCAAAACTTTTCTGGTAAGCCACTGCCACATGGTGATATACAGATTGATAAAAATGAGTTAAATTAAGATGTAAGAGTTAGCCAATAAGGAGTTAGAGCTAATGGGTCAATCAGTCATTTAGTTAATGCAGTTTCTGTGTGATTATTTCAGGTCTAAACTAGCCAGGTGGCCGGAAACCAACAAACAGTCCACCCTTGCAACATCAGGCTAGATTTAGTAGGAAGGAACTTGGACCTTCCACAATGCAATGTGCTTTACCCTCTCTGAGGAGTATATGGAGGTGGGGTGAAGATAAAGGTAGAGAGGATGGGAGGAGGGAAGGGAGTAGGAACTGGGATTGGTATATAAAATAAAAAGATAGTTTGTTTCTCTTTTTTAAAAAATAAAATAAAAAAAGGAAAAAAGGAAATCATTAAAAGACATAGTGATACCTATAAGCAAAATAAAGGTCATATGAATGAAGGAGTTACATTATATTTAATGTAGATAAGCTGAAATCTTTCTTGCCAACATTTGGAAAAAGAGAAGAGTCTACATTTTTACAATTATTATTTATCATTGTGCTTGAAGTTCTAGCAAGAACAATAAATCAAGAGAAAGAAATAAAGAGCATCCAAGTTGGAGATTATGAACTAAGCTATTATTACTTATGGGGGGTATTATATTAGACATAGAAAAAATACCTCAATAATTCCATACATGCACATGTGTACACACACAGACATATACACACACACACACACACATACACGCACACACACACAAACACACACATTGAACCAATCATTGAATTTAGAAAGTTGCAGGACACAAATCAACTTGTAAAATCAGTACAGAAATAGAGAGCTCTTAAACAGAAATAAAGTGAATATATTTACGATAGCTAAAAGAACATAATGAAAATTCCTGGCAATAAATTCCACCAAACAGGTGAAAGATCTCTACATTGAAATTTTTACAACACCGAAGAAGATTGAAAAACATGGAAAACCACAAGATCCATCTAAACCACTATTGGCATATACCCAGAGACCTCTACATCTTATAGTACATATATATATATATATATATAGCTAAAATTGTAAATAGTCTAGATGTCCATGAAATGGTGAATGGGTAATAAAGATGTGAACATGTTTACACAACGGAATATTATTCTGCTGCCAAAAATAATAAAATTAGAAAATTTATAGGTAAGTGGATGGAGCTAGAAACAATCATCCTGAGTGAGGTAAAAGGAAGTCCCTTACACACTTTCAGTGGAAGTTTAAATTAGTACAGTCATGAAAACTATGTAGGTTCATCAAAAATTAAAAATCAAGTTAACACATGACCAGCCAATCTGATCCACAACTAGACATATAACCAAAGTAAAATAAATCATTTGAGATCCATATACATCTTGTTAATTACAGCATTATTCACAACAGCCAAAATACAAATGATTTCTGCATCCACAAACTGAAGAATAAATAAACAAATGTGCTACATATGTACAATAAAATATCATGCAGCTGTCAAATCTAATCATTCGCAACAACATAGATAAAACCAGAAATTATTTTAAGTGAAATAAGCCAAACAGAGAGAAATAAGTCCTCCATAATCTCACTAGTATGTAGACAGAAAAGGTTGATTTTATAGAAATGAAGAATAGAAAGAGTCAAGTTTAGGAAGTGGTGTAGTGGGTAAAAACACTTGCCTGTAAGATTCTTGACCTGAGTTCTCTCTTCAGAACCACAAGATGGCTTGCATTCCCAGGGCAATATGGCAGGTTTAGCAGTGGAGACAGTAGAATCAGCTAGAAGTTCACAGACCAGTTATTCTGGAGGAACTGCATAAGAGCAGGAACCAACTTCAAAAAGTTGTTCTCTGCTTTCTATAAGTACACAGTGCCCCATCTCTCTATGTTTCTCTCTCACATGTGCAATACATACATACATGCATGCATAAAATGGAATTCTTTTGTAAAAGTGTAGAATGTCAGTTCAATAGAGGCAACACTAAATTGTGTGGGAAGTCCTTCTGTATTTGTGTTGCTTTTATTGGTTAATGAATAAAAAATCTGCCTTGGCCTATGATAGGGTAGAGTAGAGCTAGGCAGGAAAAACTAAACTGAATGCTGGGAGAAAGAAGGCAGAGAAAGAAAGAGAAAGAAGGAGAGAAGCCATGTAGCTGCCAGAGGGGAAAGATGCGAGCTGCCAGTTGGAACCTTGCTGGTAGGCCATGAGCCTCATGAGAAATCATAAAATAATAGAAACAGGTTAATTTTAGATGTAAGAGTTAGCCAGAAATATGCTTAAGCTATTGGCCAAACAGTATTGCAAATAATATAGTTTCTATGTGATTATTTCAGAAGTCTGGGCAGTTGGGAAATGAGCAAGCAGCCTCCTACTACAACTAAGGAGTAAGACTGATTGATAAATATTAAGGTACAGTTAAGAAAAAGGTAGTGTATATAACATTTATGTATGTTATTAAATACCTAAAACACACTTTTCAAGTACAGAGCCCAATACTTAAGATTTTTATAAACAAGGACACAAAGATAAGTGTTTTTATTTAAAGTCAAATACTTGGTTGCTAGCAAATGAAAATGACAATTAAACTTTAACCTCTCTCAGTTATGGGAAGATTATGATATCAATGAATCAATGACTCAAAAATAATCCAAGTTTGCTTATGTAACTATGAAACAGACTCACACCATTAGCATCCTTTGTCCAATACATTCACTAATACCTTAGAGTGCATTGAACCAAAAACCCTTATGGCCTGATACAATACCAGTGGGAAAAACCCACAAAGTCACCTATTCAGCACAAAGTTCACACATTGTTGTGATCCTTTCCATTATGCCAACCACATCAAATTAACAAGACTCTCATTTATGGTTATAGCAGTGAATCTCACTTCATAGAATGAAGATTCTTGGTGATTTTAAAGCAAAAGTTGTGGCCATGATGGAGAAACTTCAACCTGCCGTCTCTATACAAGTAAGAAAAGAAAATGGAGGTCAGATCTGCAGGTAGCAGTTTGGGAGAGAGTTCTAGATAGTTGAATAAAAGGTAAGTAGTGTAGGCTGATTTGGACAGAAAACCCTGTGTACTTACAAAGAATAATTTAACCTCTTAATTCAGATTCAGGTCTGTAAAACTACACTGGCCAAATGGGAAAATGCTGATGTTAAAGCAACTGGGATGCCAGTCTCAGAAGCCTCCCTTTGATGAACGGCCAGACAGTATGCATTAATTTTTCTCTGAGGAGAATCATTCTGAACTTAAAATTTTTCAATAGCTTTTTTAACAAACTATTTCTTAAAAGTCCTATACTGAGAGGAAAAGCTAAGGACAAGAAGATATTTCTTCCCTTCTGAACACAATGGTGTAATTAAAACCAGCAGCTATTTCATGAGTCTTCTGTAATAAATATGACCCAAACACAATGCTGTTTATGTATAAATTCCAAGCATTTCTCATCTTAACTAAAATGGCATGAGGAATGCAGATCCATAGCTTCAGCAAATTCTCTCTGTCGAACAGTGATTTATCACTGTCAGATTACATTGCAATTTTACAAAATGGGCTTTGGTGTCATTTTGAAAAATTAGGAAAGGGGATTGCAACTGGAATGAAATAAAGAAAATATTACACAACCCCAAGTGAGATATTAATCTCAATCCAGATGGTTACTGTACTTGCATTATCAGAAAACAAGGCCATACATACTTTCTTAATAAACCAAATTTTGATAGCATTAAGTAACCCAGTAATGAGGTCATTCAAACATGGGGTCTATCCACAGGAAGGAATTAATGATGCAGCTTGGAAGTGTTACATGAGAGACAATTAGCTTGGAAGGAAAACCAGGAGTATAAATTAAGGAGGATGCTTTCTAGTGTCCTGTTTAATAAGGAACCAAAAGAGTAACAGCTCTAATAAGATACAGAGTGTATCTTTTATAAAGATGAATAACTTATAATTTATTCAAGCATGCATATAAACATTCTGACATACTTCTATATATACTCATTGTGGTAGTTTGAATGAGAATGGCCCCCATAGGCTCATATATTTTAATGTTTGGTCCTAATGGGTGGAACTGTTTGCAAATACTAGGAAGTATGGTCTTACTAGAGGAACAATGTCATTGGGAGTAAAATTTTAGGTTTCAAAAGCCCACATAATTCCCAGTCGGCTTTCTCTTTGCCTCATATTTGTTTTTTTGTTTTTTTTTTGTTTTTTTTTTACATTTATTTATTTATTATGTATACAATATTCTGTCTGTGTGTACGTCTGCAACCATTACAGATGGTTGTGAGCCACCATGTGGTTGCTGGGATTTGAACTCAGGACCTTTGGAAGAGCAGGCAATGCTCTTAACCACTGAGCCATCTCTCCAGCCCTTGCCTCATATTTGTTGCCACAACATATAAGCTACTACTTCAGTACCATGCCTATCTGCTTGCCTGATTCCATACTTCCCACCATGATAGTTATGGACTAACTCTCTAAAACTTTAAACCTCATGCCCATATGCTTGCCTTCTGTCATACTTTCCAACATGATAGTTATGGACTAACTCCTTAAAACTTTAAACCTCCAATAAACCAAATTTTTTTTAGCTCTCTTGGCCATACTGTCTTTACATAGCAAGAGAAAAGTAAATTAGACACTCATATACATATACATATATACAACTCACGCACACCTACTTGTTAACCTCATTCTTCTATATGCTGCATTCAAATTTTACAGGTTTCTTGGTTGTCATTCCTTTCCTCCTCTCTTCTTACTATTAACCCATAACTTGCTCTTACTTCTCACCACTTTTCTACTAAGTGAAATACTAACCGTATGCTATTTTTCTAAAATAATAAGTATTTCCCAGTGCTCAGTGGTTTACTCTTTAGACAACCTGAGCCTTCAAGGGGATATGATATGGGAGGTGATGTATGATGTGAATATGTTTTATTGCCATTGCTTAATAAAGAAGATTCTTTTGTCCAGTGGCTTACAAGAATATAGCCATGCTGAAAGAGAAATATATAGAGAGAGTAGCAGGAGTGAATGACATGCCAAGTACCTGCTGAAAGAGAAACATGCCTGGGAACTTTACCAGTAAACCAGGAGACTTGTGATAAAATATAAAATAATGAAAATGGGTTAATTTAAGTTATAAGATCTAGCTAGTAATACGTTTAAGTGATTGGCCAAGCAATGATTTAAATAATATAGTTTCTGTGCAATTATTTCAGGAATCTGGGAGGCCAGGAAATGAACAAGCAGTCTCACCCAATGAATTGGCACCAACATGGCCAACTAAATCCACTTAAAACATGAGAGAGTTTGGGAAGGAATTCTAGATACATTTTAAAAAGAGTTTAACACAGCTTCTTGCTCTGTTTGCTGGTGGCAAGCAGCGATGTGACTCCTTTAAGAGATTTCCTGACTCAGCTTTAGTGGCATAACCACGTAGTTTCTTTAAGGGAAGGCTTCCTGGTTCATACTAATTACAGGAATAGCTCTGGCTCTTTTTTGAAGTTGATGCCAACCACCCACTTCGGATCTATATCCTTAGAAAGTATCTGACCATGCCCATGGCTAAGCACTCCCTACTTGGGCAAGCAGTGGGGTCTGGTTTGCTAGGAGGGCACAGGCAGAAGGGCATGGCAGATTCCTGCCACCACACACAAAGATATTTCTAGGCTGCGCAGTGTGCTTCATGGTAGATTTAGCTTTTACTCAGATAAAAAAAGTTTTATATGTTGTATGGTGCTTCCCAGAGTTGAGGTGGTGAGGACGGCTCCCACTTGGCATTCTCAGAGGCAATTAACATGCCTCCATCATATCGGACTGGACAAAGCCAACAGACAGAATCATGGAGTGGTCCCAGTCATGCCTTCTTAGCATTAAAAAAAGCACTCCTGGTCAGAAAATAATTATATATGTGCAATAAAGACAGATTCAGATAAAAAAAATGTCTGAAAGGGTTACAGTGTTGGATAAATGTACATAGGCTTGGGAGAGAGAAGAAAAAGAATATAGACAGTTTTAAAAAGAAGTAAATGGTTTTAAAAATAAAACAAAGTCTTTAAAGAGATAGTATAGACAGTCATAGATTAAAGGAGTAAAGATAATAAAACAAATATTAAACTTGTAGAAAAATTAATAGAGTAAGAAAAATAAACCACATAAAGATGAAATATACACAAAGAGTCCAGATTATGTATATTATTGTGTTTTCTTTGAATTTTTTGACTGTGGATGAGCTAAGTACAGAGAGACATTTCATTGTATGGGCTGATAAGCTAAACCAAAGTACATTTTGTGAGCTATATGGCTTGGATCTATAGGAAAATGGGTTTTAGCAGCATATATCTGTAAAAGTTGATGATCTAATCAGCATGAACCACTTCTCAGGGAGAGATTACAGAGAAAAAATCAGAGGAAAGAGAACTCTTCTTATCTGTTGATAAACAAACATTATAAAATGTTTTATATATTTAATATTATAGTATTATAAAAAACTCTATCTCTCATTGAGTTTCAGAGTGAAGGTAGAGGAAAAGTTACAATGTGTTGTTGATAGTAGTCAGGGGAAGAATTACACATAAAAAAATTAGATTCAGATTTCTTTTGAAAGAAAAAATAGGGAAATGCTGTGGGATGATGCTCTTGTAGACTCTAAAGATTTGTCACTTGTATTGTTTTAAAAAAATGTTTATTGGCCAGTAGCCAGGCAGGAAAGTATAGGTGGGATGACCAGACTAAGAGAATTCAGAGAAAATAAAACCTCTAAAAAGTTTATAGTGTATTTAAAAATATACATAGATTTGGGAGTATAAATAAAAAGGATAAAGTTCTTTTAAAAAAATAGAATAGTCAGGCAACGGTGGTGTATGCCTTTAATCCCAGCCCTCAGGAGGCAAAACCACACAGATCTCTGTGATTTCAAGGTCAGCCTGGTATACAGAGTGAAATTCAGGAAGGCTCCAAAGCTACAGAGAAACACTGTCTCAATAAAAAAAGAATTAAAAGTAAAAATAAAAGAAATAGATTAAGAAAAAAAGTCACATAAAGATGAAAAAATACACAGAGAGTCTGAATACTGTATGTTATTGCTTGATTTTGAATGGTCTGAATGCTTAGTAAAGAGCAACAACTGCTAGAAGACATCTGGTTATAAATGTTGCTGGATTAATCTAACCTATGTATTTTGAAAATGCCTTGACATCAACATTTAAGTCAAAAGATATGTTAATTTGGAGAAGAGATTTCACTTTTGTTTCCATAGCAAATGAAAGGCTGTGGATTCATTCTTGGTTAAGAAAAACAAGGTGTGATTGAGGAAGAGTCCCTGAAAAATCTCTAATGGGAATGAATGGCCCAGATGATCCAACATTTCAGAGCACCTCTGTTGCAGTTTCTCTTAAATTCTTCATCCAGAATTGCTTCAAGGCTGCTGACTGAGATAATCCAGTCTCACATAATACTCTTGTCAGGACTTGACCATAATCATAAATTTTCTTTAGATCCCCATAAAATTATCAACACTCCCAATCAACAGGAAGTACCTCAAAAACTATGTCCACTTTCTTAAAAAATAGATTATGGATGTTTGTCTTTGTTTAGAGCATTGGTTACAAGTTGTTATGGATAATGATAAGGAAAAGAGCCAAACAAAGCATATTAGGTTCAGAGTACTTGTTTTGAAAAGAAAAAATGGAGAAATGTTGTGGGGCAATGCTCTTGTACACTGCAATGGTTTGTCACTCACATTGGTTTAATAAAACTCTGATTGACCAGTAACCAGGGAGGAAGTATAAGTGGGGAAACCAGAATAAAAAAATTCTTGGAAGAGGAAAGGCAGAGATGCAGTCACCAGCCAGATGCAGAGGAAGCAGGATGAGAATGCTGCACTGAGAAAAGGTACCAAGTCATGTGGTAAAACATACACAAGAATTACGGGTTAATTTAATTTGTAAGAGATACGGGTTAATTTAATTTGTAAGAGATAGTTAATAATAAGTTTGAGCTAATAGGACAAAGGGTTTCTAATTAATATAAGCCCCTGTGTGTTTATTGGGACTGAACGGCTGTGGGACTGGTCAGAACAAAAACTTCTGTCTACAACAGTGTGTTCATAGTTTATTTGTAACTTCTAGTACTTTGGAAAATTTCTAGAAGTACAACATGTCATTATTTATATGCTTATTTGCTGAATTCTCTATATAAGAGAGAAATAATATAAAAAGTTGTGCACATGATACTGGAAGGAAGGAAAGAAAAAGAAGTAGAAAGAAAAGTTAGAGAGGAGGAGAAATAATAAGGCGCAGTGTATGGGAAAAGAGGGAAAGAGGGAAAGAGTGAGAGAAGAAAGAGCTGAAAGAGACATGGATACATAGGTACACATATCTGCACATGGTAAGACTCTACAGGTCCCAGATGTCTTCCCTCTTGTACTTTGTCCTGCCTTTCTTGAACAATGCTACTTATTCTAAAAACATTTTTGTGCTCATCTAGAGGGCACTATACAGACCAGGCTTGCCTGCTTGACTGTGTTATGAGAAAAGAACCTTTTGGATAGTATTCTTAATAACAAGGTTCTTCAGTAATAATTTAACGAGTATGCCTTTCCTTTTCTACATATTTGTAATTTACACGCTTGGTTTGTACCATGATCCCAGACAGGTTAGAAATTCAAATTAAGAAAGGGAATTTAAAGGACTTTGATAATAAAGCATTTTTGCCACCTAAAAATTTCATTAGCATATATTAAAAATGTATAATGGGATAATAGGTTTCATAGTGTCTTTTTTATATATGGATATAATGTTTAATTCACATTCACCTCTTGTTATCCTCTCTCGTCCCCATCCCCTGACCACTGATTGATCCCTTTCTTCTCCCAAACTAGTTTCCTCTCTCTTTCTTTTTTTCCTTAGTGATCCAATGATTTTAATTAGAATATCTTACAGGAGCATTGACGATGGGTTATTTAGAGAAACAAAGACAAATTATGCGGCTATGCTGTTGGAAAAAAAAAAGTGCCTTTGCCTCCCCTCGCAGTCCTTAATTGTCTATAAGTCATTAGAAGGAGATCGAGCTTTTTGAGTCACTCTTCCTTCTATGCTAGAATATGAAGGGCCCAGTCATGGAAAAGACTTGCAGGTAATCATAGAAGAGTTCATGAGTACAGGATCAAGTCATCTCCAGAAAGATAGTGTTTCATAGTGTTCCTCTTTAACTTCTGCCTCTTACATTCTTCTTACTCTTATATTCCCTCATTTTCCTTAACTTTGGAAGGAGTTATGCAAATGTCTCATTTAGGGAAAAAACATTGCATACTCAAAAAGTTTGTTTGTTTATTTTGATTTTTCGAGACAGAGTTTTTCTGTAGCTTCGGAGCCTGTCCTGGGAACTAGCTCTTCTAGACCAGGCTGGCTTTGAACTCACAGAGGTCTGCATACCTCTGCCTCTTGAGCGCTGGGATTAAAAGCATGTACCACCACCACGTGGCAAGTTTATTTTGATTGGAGCACAAAATATGCATTCACACACTCATTTGGAAATATTCAAACAACTAATAATGGGTTTTAATTTCCACATGAAAAAAGATGCTATATATTTTTAGCATATATACAATTATAGAAATCTGTTTAGTCTCTTAAAAAAATACTGTTATTTGGATTTGTGTCATGTTCATATGCTTAAGATAGAAAACAAAGTATCTGCTAAAAGTTAAACTAGATGCATGCATATTACAAATGGAAACATGGCTGATATTTTAAGAAAAAATAAGGATTGTGTAAAAAATATAAAATTTTAAAATAAATATTTAAGAACCAATCCACAGACAAAAGATAAACAATCTAAGTGGATTAATATCACACATTTGGAAAGGAAATTAGTATATAGACAAACATACATACATAGTCATTGACTCTCCGTTGAAGTAATTAAGAGAACCCATTTGAAGGAACAGTTTTCAATGGTGGAATAAGTTCCCTTAAAATCTACACCTACACAAAACAAAGACAACACTAGGATTTAAAAACTGTCAATGTCAACTGTTTTTCCCTGAAATGCAGAAATTAATTAAAGGCTTGCAACAATCTAATGAGTATTTATTTCAGAAATGTGGCTGGCAGTAAGGACAATAGTTTTGTGCTTCTTTTATTTGACTGAATCCCCACCTACATAGCAAACTAGAAACAAATCTTCACAAAACTATGTTAGCTTCAAAACTCATAGTCTAGAAGCCAGTAAAAGAAACAGATGGACTGAGAGTAATCCAAAAGCCATATCCCCAGAGAACCATCATTATCCAACTTGTCCAAAAAGTTCCATTCTCAGGTCATAATTTCTTTGATCAGATAAAGTTTCATCCAAAGAAATAAAAGAGAAAAAATTAGAATCAATTGTTTAATTTTATAATTATGGCAGCATTTCCAAATAAATTACAACAACCAAAAATGACAGAACACGAACATGGAAGAATGAGACATGCAAAATGTTTCTGAAATACACTGAGGTGTTTTTATTTTTCATTTGTAAAGTCATTGGCCTGAGCAAGACTATAAGCATGCGTAGAAAAGAACATAGGCTATCTGCTAGCAGGCAAGTGTTTCTTTGTTCAGTTCTCAGAGTACAGTGAAAATTGATTGCAGTAATTGGTTGCATAATGGTCTTCATAATAGAGTCAGATGTTTTCGTGTTTATCCATTCATTTATTAGTGATTCTTTCTCTTTCACCAGTGAATAATGTATTAATTTTAAGCAGTTAAAGTGCAGTTTCTATTTCTAGCTATCAAATGATGAAAATTTTAGTAATTTCACATTAAGTTATAATGAATAATGCTGCTCTAAATATTTGTATACAAGTTTTGGTGAACACATATTTTTTTATTTAATCAGAACCAGACAAACCAAGCAGATGAAAACAATTCCATCGATATTTCAAAAACTAAATAAATACATGATTTTTCACTTTTCATTCTTTAATATTATAGACAGCTGTACTATATAAGCTCTACATGATATATAATGCTGAATCTGGAAAAATCTCCACTAGAAAAATTTTGTTCTCTGTGATTTTAAGATTATTATTTACAAGACTGAGAATCTTTATGATAGTCAGTGATTCCTTGATTATACATTGAATATAAATTCACACTGAAACACAATTCTTTTCCTGGAAGCAAAGCAGATAGTACCAAGTGAAAGGAGAGAGGATATTTCAGGAAATGATATGCATCAACAATGCTAGGGCTTCCCCACAAAATCCTTTACAGAGGTCCAAAAGTGCTAAGTCAAAAGATTTGAAACATGAAATATAAGTTTTCTTTGCATAGGAATTTTTTACTGTGGCTTCCTATCACTTAGTTGGATAACTTTATTCACTTGGTAGGGAAGAAAACACATTTCAGAGTCTTTTCATGAGTCTAAAGAAGTCTATGATTTTTGATATTGTTTTGTTTTTAAACACACATCAGAAAAACAAGAACTTAATAATACTGGTAGTCTTGAAAATAGAAGAAAGCTCACTTTGGTTGCTAATATTGGCCAAAATTACAGAGGCTTCATCTTTTGTATGTGAACTGGCTTTTTCATTCTGTCTTTTAGCGTACGCATTAAGTTTAGATCATTACCAGATGGCACAAAGCATTTTCAGTGTTATTTAGCATAACAGGAAAGATTTGACACAATAGATTTTGTCAAGAACAAAGCATAAGTTTTCTGTACCTCCTACGGCAAAAAGTACAGTTGAAAATGTAACTTTGGGAAACATCTAATAGTGTTGTCGAAAACTTTTCTTTAGGCCACATCTGCCATAGTAATCATGTACTAGGTAATCTAACAAAGCATCATATAGAAATATATCTGTAAGTCTATAATTAATACTAAGAATATACTCTATTCATATATCTATTAAATGCAGGTAATAGCTAATTTGCTAACTACATTTAAATCTTTCATTCACCATACACACAATGACAGCATTATACTGGACTTGATGACAAGAGCACTTGCAGGCAATATGTGTGTAGAAATGGCTTTAACCTCTCTTTATAGATATTAAACTTGCACACATACCTCATCTTTTCACAGATGTTATTATGGATAGACTAATCTGGGAAACAAGAATGTTTATGCAATCAAAGCACAGATGTTCATGGGGAACAGTGGAAACCAGACATGTCTAAAGCCAATGAGAACCACTGTGAAGGCTAAAAGAGATTTAAAACACTGCCTTTCCATTCTCTTATTCTCTTTAACACTTTAATGTCTGTTTCCTGCACTAATACCTATGATTTCTTGGGGGTCTCATATGACAGAAACAATGTCGAGAATTGTACATTTATTTTCTCTCATTTTTTACATTTTATGAAACATATATAATTACTGTCCTCATGTTGACAGATTCATAAAAATTAAGAGGAAGATAAACCTGACATTTTTTCAATGGAAGGACAAGTTTTAGCATAGCCTATCAAATAAGAACATGGGAATAAGGTGAGTAGTCAAAGGATAAGGCAGTCCAATGGATAGTTATACTATAATGACCAGTTTGTATTCCGTTTTCTGTTTATGTTTGGCAAAATATGTGTGATATTTAACGGAAATTTCTAAGGGACAAACTTATCAGTCAATTGGTGGTGGCTTCATGGATGAGATGATCCTTGGACAAATCTGGAGGGGCATTATTGCCATGAGAGCAAGGTATAAAAGGATGCAGAGGTACAAAGAAAAGGCTGTATTGATCAATCCACATTAACAAATGAACTGATACCATTAGAATTGTAATTCTAACAAAACAATAAAAACCGGAGTGAGAGGCTGGAGATATGGCTGAGTGGTTAAGAACACTTACTGCTCTTGCTAAGGTCCTGAATGAGCACTTATGTCTTGCTAAGGACCTGAGTTTAGCTTCCAACACCCACATCTGACAGCTTATAACCTCCTGTAACTTCAGTTCTAGAGAACCCAATGCCTTCTTCTAACTTTTGCAGGTACCTGCATGTCTCTCTCTCTCTCTCTCTCTCTCTCTCTCTCTCTCTCTCTATCTATCTCTCTCTCTCCCTCCCCCCTCACAGACACACACACACACACACACACACACACACACACGGAGACACAGGAAGTGGGAGCGGGAGAAAGAGACACACACACACACATACACACATATAAAAATAAATCTCTAAAGATAAAACACACAGCTGGGATTAGGCTGTGTTCTTTATCATGAATATCTTTTTACAACCTTAGCAAAGTTAATTAAGCTTCCTAATTTATAAAATAATAAAGACAATATCCATTCCTCCCTCACAAAGTCATTGTAGAAAATCCATCAACTAATTTATGTAATTTATGCTATCTGTAGATTTACTCAGAGACAACGTTGTTATACCAGGTCATCTTTCTGTATAAGTATTTACTTTTAAAAAACCCCTAGAAAAACATACTGAAATTTTTATACAATTTTCTCTTTCTTCTCAGAGTTCTTCACCCAAACTCTGTAACTCTGTGCTCCATGAAGACTGTTGATGGAATAAAAAAGCCTTTAAAGAAGTCAAGTTTATATTTACTTTTGGTTTAATAGGTTGAACTGGTTATTGATTGGCAGCTATCCAAATGGGTGATTGAAGCAGTACCCATAAAGTGCACATTGTTGGTGATATATCTTCTGAATAGAAGACTTTGTTTTGGCAAAACGGAAAAGGGACCTAGAATTTGAATGTATGATAGAAAAGTTGGGGAATAGATTTTCTGTCATATATTATGAAGGTGATCTGTTAAGAAAATTCTCCAAAATTGGGTGCATCCTTCTAAAGGAACTCTTTCTTCTATTTCTCAGTGTCCTGTTAGTTCCCTGTACGTGATTATATGGCATACATTTTAAAGACTTTATAGATGCACAAAGACCTGAATAAATGTACACACTTACCTGACCAATTTTGTCCCTCCTTCCTCTCTCCCCCTTTTCTCAATACTAAAAGTGAAGAATTACATAGAAGAGATATTAAGCTTGTACTCTATCCCGAAAAATAAAATTCATCTCCCAGCATATTCCCTTGTCAAGGTCAGTTTAAGAATATAAACGAGTATGAAATAATGACTTATGTCTTTTGATTATAATATATATGAACTGGGGTGCATTTGAAACAACTTGTATTCATTTAATACTAGAAATATTGGAGCTCATCTCAAGGCCTGCTATCCCAAGTGAATATTCCATTACTCAGCACTTCTGAGACACAACCCCATCTCTCATCAATTTATTTCAAATTCTCTTTGTTTTTCAATTTAGAACACTTAGCTACTAACATTCTGATAGAAGATAGCACCATCTAATACTGTGATGTGGTAGCTCCACTGGCAAGGTGACATGAACAAATCCTGCTTTTTCTTGCCACCATAATATTTGTAAAGGAAGAGCGTAGACCATTATTCATTAGTGACGAATACACTGATTGAAAAAATATTTTGCATACTTTTCCCCTAAAATTTCATTGTACTCATCTTAAATCTTATGTTCATCAGACTTCAAATAATACTGCCTAAAGCAAAACAGTAGACTGGACGTATTCTGTAATTACTAATATTTTACAGTGTGCATAATTATTTTAATAAACATTGAAAGCATCTGAGCATTCTATAACCAGTTTTCAGAGAACACGTTCTTTTTGAAAAGGAAAATCTGTTTATTTAGAGCAATTTATGCTAAAATCATAGCTGTAGGTGATTGTTCCTCTCATTTGGTTCCAGTTGTACAAACCCCTTAAGTTACTCCTAGTGGCATGTACAGATTTTACCAGGCATTCAAAAACTCCAGCTATTTCAGAGGAAAGCACTGCAGCCTTCAGCTTTTGCATCCCTGAAGGATGAGCAACATTACTTTAAATGACGTGTTTTTGTCAAAGTCACTTGGGCAAAAGACAGAATGAATCTATTTGTATAAACTGTGGCTTCACTATTGGAGTATAAAAATATATTGTGCTATATTCACATCTAAAGCTATTAGCGCAGCACAAGTATGATAGCATTTTACCATACAGCCGAGCACGTGGTTAAAACGATATCATCAATCACAACTAATTTACCAAATATACAACTGTAGGACTGAAAGAAGAAAGGAAATGCTGTTGGGCAGATCATCTGTCACTAAATCTAACATTCCCATATTTTACTGCATGAAGTGACTAAATATTTTTAAGATCTAAGGCACAGATAATCCGAACGTGAATTTGTTTTCCAAGGGGACAGAACTTCATGTTGTCATTTGGGTGGATGTTTTCTGGGTCAGTAAATGAATTTATTTTGAAAGGTAAAACTCCGTGCCTTTTTTTTTTTTCTAAATGAGTCCGTATGTTTCAATTTAGCTGTGAAAGACATACGCTCAGGCAGTCCTTTTGTTTCTGTATCCACAAATAGTTGTCAACAGGGAAACATACCTGACAACTCTTGTTCCTAAAACCCCAAACCATCTCTTAAGTCATGTTTAATTTAATAGTCGGCTAAGGTCACCAGATGTTTTTCATTACACAAGATAATCTTGGATTTCAACTTCCTATCCCATTCTCATTGATACTTTTTGTCCTCACAGAGCCTGGCTTCTTTCCAGGCATACATAACACCACTCTGAGCCAGAACAATTATCTATCCAGCACAGTGTGATTTTTGTTCTGACCTGAACTAAAATGTTTAACAGAAGAAATGGGTCATGTTACCTGCAGGATTCAATGGAAAATGGTGAGTAGGATCACTTCCTATATATTCTCTTACCCCATTTTTTTCACATGCATCAAGAAATAAATTTCTGAAACTAGGGTTATGAGCATTTTCACTGAGTCATTACAGTGAGCTTAATAGGAATCATGGTAGAATCCATGTAAAAACAGTGCCCAAACCACTCTTGCAAAGAGAAATTAGGAATGTGGTTGGGCTTTGAGTTTCAGAAACACAGGAGTTAATTAGAATCTGAAGGAAAGCAGATGCAGCTAAAAAAGAAGGGAGATCATAAACAGACAAAAGTTAGGTCAACAGCAAAGCCAAAAACATAGTCACAATAGGTAGAATCCAGAGTCTCAAACGGCAATAGCATAGAGACAGAAGACGGGTCACTAATAAGAGAGACGATACTCTGCGTGAACTTGAGGTCCACGTAACTTTCTTATGGCCAGTTATTTGTCCTCTTTGTGGTTATGAAGACTAACGAGACAGGGGGAGGACAACAGGGATATTTTGTAATGGTGCCACTCCGATACGCTTAAAAATAAAAAGTAAAACTTCAAGTTTCAGTGTTTGGAGTTCATCAGAAAAAAAGCACATTTAACAGAAACAAAATTAACAATAAGACAAGCTCAGTCTCAGTGTCTTCACAAATTGGGATTTGATATTCTGTGAGTCTTTTGCCCCAGCACACCATTATATCTGATGCCAATAGATACTCTATCCTTAACCTTGTCCTAAAGTTACCCCTGAACACAGTCTTCAAACAGTTATCTCTGAATTACTAAACTTGCTCAGTTTTTTTCCTAATTTCTTCCTGATTTAAAATCCTGGACCTCTTTACCTGAAGTCTGGCTACTCCAACATCTTGCCATATGTGAATTCAATCTTTCCTCTCTTCCTAGCCAAAGCCTCTTTTGGATTCCTGGCCCATAGCCATTATCTTGCAGTTAAGCAAATTGCCCACCATTGTGCTATTGCTCAAACTTTAGGCATTTTCCTGGTTAGAGAAGACTAGGTAAAGGTATAAGTCACTTAAGTTAGAGAGGGACATAAAATACTTAGAAAAATGATGAGCTGATGGCATTAATATTTCAACAGAGAATTTATTGACAATTTATTTTGGTGATGTAGGAAATTGAGGAATAGCGTGTCTCCTGAATTTGATGAGTTATTCTTTCTCGAGAGGAAACCGTTTCTTCAGGAGCCTTGCATATCTCCCTTATACCATCTACTACTTCTCTCGCACTTTTAAACCCTAACAGTAGGTGTTGATTAAGTCGGTTATTTACTGAAGTTTCATAAAGAAATCAAAATATTCTTCCCCAAAGGAAAACATTCCTTGAAGACTCATGGTGGTAACAAAATGTGCAACGCCTCAACTCCTTTTCCACTCACTGCAATGCTTTATAGTTTAGTGTTGTTCGCAAGGAAAATTTTGGAATAGATAATTTTTAAACTGGATCCTTTAATGAAACTGGGATAGGATAGATACAACCCAAAATAGCAGTTCATTCCACCTCCCTCCAGCTGGGCAATAACACCACGTTGTGCATCTATGAATTGCCATGTTGCCAATGCTTGTGTTACTCAGAAGAAGCAAAAAAGTACAATTAGCAACACGCGCCTTAGGCATCAATAAAGTTCACAAAGAATATTTTTTAAATGAAAATGAATATAGATAAAATATTTCAATTCAGACATGTTGACTTGGGGGTTACTTTAGAAAGAAATGCAGCACTAATTTATTTGGGGCTCCTTTATTACTTTTGCTGTGATATCATTAAGATGAATTTATAGAACAAATTACAAACATTCCCTAAACTGCCTATAAAGCTAATTTACCAGTACCTTAGATCAATAATAATGAAAGGTATGAAAATTCTACAGTGCTCAAAAACACCCCATTCTTCCACAATTTGAGGGTTGATATTGAGTCTTAGTATGACTGACTCTAGATTCAGCCAGGATAGAAGCCTCTGAGAATACTTAGGAGGGTTTACCTAGATTAGGTCAACTGAGGCAGGAGGGCTTATACTAATTGTGGGCAGCACTAGTTCATGGGCTGGGTCATGAACTGACCAAAGAAAGGAAAAAGTGTGCTAAGCACTAAAATTAATTTCTTGCTGCTCCCTGGTTGTGGCCAGAGGCTTTTTAAGGTTTTGCTGTCATATCTTCTTCATAATGGGATTCTATACCCTCATACTATCAGTCAGAATAAACTCTTCCTTGCTTCCATTGCTCTTGCAACGTATTTTTATCACAGAAATGAGACTACAACTAATTCTACATGACTATACTTCACTTTAAGAAAGTCTCACATGCAAATGTATCTTTAAAAATAGATAAAATACTTGAAGTTTTGAGCTAATATACTGTATCTTGCAAAAATCCTCATCATTAAAGCAATTTATTTGCACATATAGTTATTCATTTCTCAGAAAGTAACAATAAATTTATATAGATATTTAAAATGAACATGGATAGTTTCAGATTTTTGATGTAAGAAATCAATCATTTAAAATGATTTCTATTGGTAACAACTTAAGATTTCAAGATATTATTTTCACTACTTCATAGGGTTTCTCTTTAGCTCAAGAATATTCAAGATTTATGAGGGTCATGAGCACTCTTTTCTATTCATCTGTTGTACCACACAGACTATGCTATATTGTCACACATCCTGGAAAACACAAACTCAAGACTTGAACAGTCCATTGTTATTGCCTTGCTCTGGTCTTGTTTGTATAGTCATTTCTAGGAGACACTGTTTCAGAGCAGACATCCTGGTAATCTTCTGTCTTCTCTACCATGATGTTTCCTGAGCCGCTGATGCCGAAGCTGTGATGTAGAGGTTTATATTGGGGCTTGGATACCACCTGATACATTGTTATCTGCATTGTATCCAATTGTTTTCTATGAAGGTCTCTGTTTGCTGTGGAAGAAATAAAATTTTGCAGGATCCTATCCCTAGACAAAGAACTACAGGTAACCATTGATTCTAGAAGGTGATTTAACCTCTGCCAGGGTTGAGTCCTCTTTTTGTTTGTTCAATGCCACGTGATCAGCCTGGTAAATCATATACACAAACAGCAAAAACAAACTCAGTGTTGCAGAACTATGCAAAGATGTATTTGCTTAATTATGTAAAGATGTGTTGATTTTTTACCTTACCTGCCTATGGCACCTCATTGGTCTAATTAAAAACTGAATGGCCAATAGTGAGGGAAGAAGTATGAGTAGAACGTCTGGGCAGGGAGAGTAAGTAGGAGAAGAAATTTAGGCTCAGGGGAGAAAGAAAAAGGGACAACAGGGATACGCCAAGGGCCAGTCAGCCACAGAAGAAACAGGAAAGTAGGACATATAGAATGAAAGAAAGGCAAAAGGGCCTGAGGCAAAACGTAGATGAATAGAAACACGTTAAATTAAGTTAAAAGAGCTAGTGGGACAAGCCTAAACTGAGGTTGAGCATGAATAATTAGTAATAAGTCTCCGTGTCTTTATTTTGGGTGCTAGTTGAGGGACCAAAGAAAATGTCAACTACACAGTAGGTTCTATTTATATATTTTTGTACACACACACAGAACACATGTACACACATATGTAACAAATATAAGTAAAAAAGAGGTTGTCAACTTGAAAGTAGGGGTATGGGGAAAGATTTGAGGAAGTTAAACTGGGGAAAGTTGGAGGAGGAACTGGAGGAGTGAGTGATAGCATTTTATTTCAATTTAAAACATTTTTGGAAAAAAATCTTAAACACATATGCATTCTCTTCAGTAATGTTAAAGAGGCAGTCCCAGCTCTTTCTCCTAAACTATTCTTTATTCACCAACTAACCATTGAGTTGTCATCTACTACTGAACACATATTCCTTTAGATTAAAACTTAGGAACCTGTTCAAGAAAAATGACACCACAGAATAAAAGCACATGCTTATTTGCAATCATTTGAACTTTGTGCAAATTAATTATCAAATCACATCCTGAAAGCTGAGTGTGGCAACCAAGAAAAGATGAAATGTCTATAGGAATACTGCCGGCAGTCTCCAGAAATACTACTGATAGATAAAAGTAGCAGAAGCATGTAGTGACATTCAAGTCTTTTATTTTTACATTTTGGCTAGGACCAAGTTTATACCAGGACCAATGCAAAACAACTCTCTTGTAATATTTCCTGATGCACATGTCTATAAGATTTACCACATACACAAATTACTGTAATTACAATTAGAAAAGGGATCCACAATGAAAAGAGCACTTTTCAGAATGTTTTTATGCTGGCCTTTCAAATTATTCTTAACCTTTGGTAACTACCCATCTATTTTTTTTTCCAACATTGTTTTACCTTTTCCAGAATATCACATAAGTAGAACTATAACTTTTTTGTGTGATAGCTTTTTCAATTTACATAATATATTTAACATTTACCCATACTGCTAACTTTCCATTGTTGGGAAGCATTTCAGTATTCTAATATACCAGTTTATCATTCACATGTCTACGGACATTTGTGCTTTTTGTAGTTTGGGTTAGTGGTAAATAGTGCTACTATAAATACTTAAGCACAATTTTTCTTGTGCAAGCTAGTTTTCTATTCATTGTAATATATCTGGATTGTATAACTGTGTATTTAACTTCCCAATAACCCATTAAATTTATCTCCAAAATACTTGCATTTCTAGCAGAAGTGTAAGAGAGTTCCAGTTTCTCCACATCCTTTCCAGCACATGGGATCGTCTTTTTTAAAAGAAGTTAGTTATTTTAATGGATGTTAATGGTAGCTCATTATAGTTTCAATTTGCATTTCCCTAATGACTAGTGCTGGTTTAGCATCTTTTCATGTGCTAATTTTCCATCTGTACATATTCTTGGTTCAAGAGACTATTCATCCTATTTTTAATTCAGGTTATTGACTTCCTATTATTATGTTTTGAGAGCTGTTTATGTATTCTGGAGTCAAGGTCATTGATACATATACAATTTGCAGTGTTTTTTCCTCCTTGTCTGTGACTTGCCTTTTCATTATTTAGTGTTATTCACAGAACAAAGTTTAAAATGTTGATGAAATTCAAGTTATTCATTTTCTACTTTTCTGGATCATGACATGGGTGTCACATTAACATTATTAATGTTTTCATCTATGTCTAGTCTAAGGAGTTACACAGCAGAGACAGAAAGATGGGGAGTATTAAGAGGCTAAGTCCATGAACTTGAAATTCTATGCCAAATGCACAGTTGTAACATTTTGTCACTTAACTTGCTTGAGTTTCCAATTCTTTCTCAATAATAAACCTTAGATTGTCTACTGTAGATTTATATCCTCTGAAACTAGACTCAACATCATCAGCATTTAGGAAGAACTCAGTAAATAGGTAAATAATAGGGATAAATGGAAGGGTCAGTTAAACATATGGGGATATTAGAGTGGTATCAGAGTTAATGCACTATTTATGTGAAAGCAAATTAAAACATAATAGATGTTAGTGTTTGGAGGAATATTAGAGAACATAGCTATGGTATCTTATCCAAATGCTGATTTTTACTGATTCAGCAACTAAGAAAAAAACATTTTTTTTTTTGTTTTATTTTGCACCAGTAAAATAAACTAATGATCGCTTCTACTTGGGAGGTAGTTTTAATAAGCCAAGAAAACGGGACCAGCCAAATATTTGATGACTTCCAACTTTGAGTATAAATACAGCCACTGTGAATGAGAAAGGAACACAATGATAGTCACTGACACCACGCAATGAATCATACCCCAAATATTTTTCAGATGTTACTTTCCAGAACGCCTGACTAAATACATGAGAGGGTACTGAGCACCAACTGTGGCATGGGAAGAACTTCCTGGGAGGAGAAAAGTATAGAAAAGATAAGCTGGGGACACTGAATCTGGCACGTACAATTTCTCCAGGTAATCTGACCTAGTCCAATCCTAGAACGCGAAGTTTCTTGATTTGATCATCTGAGTTTGTTGATACGGAAGTTACAAACCCAGGCATTTTTTTGCAGTTCAAACTCCCAAAACACAGACAGCTGATCGCCTGCTCTCTGTCCAAACACCCTACAGTAGGTTTCTGACTCCCACTTTATTTTCTAATCCACCTATTACCTTAACATCTCTTTTTGACTGTATTTTCTCCCCATGTAATTGGCACACGAGCTCTATGGTTTTCATGTGTTAACATTCACTTACAAATGCTATTGGGAAATGTCTAGACTAGAGAATACATGTAGGAGACAAGTTCTTGTCTGTCTCAAAAACAGGCATCAAAACTATAAATATGGGAAATCTGTTATTTCAGGAGGTGGCTCCCTAGAGCTGTTAACAAATGCCCCCTCTTTGCCTAAAGCTGTTGACAGTTTTGTTGAGTTGCAAGAAGATATTTTCCATGTTTTAAAACAAGCAAGTTGGTTAAAAATAAATATAGTCAGATTCTGTTATGGAGATTTGGAAATATCAGAGGTCAGATCATGTCCCCAAGGCCTAACAGAGGCATGTAGGAAAAGTCTGGAGAATGTAGGTTGTCTGTAAGGAAGGTTTTGTTCTGAAACATAAATACCAGATATAGTTACTACTATCCATCTGCTTCACTTTGGTATATGCAAGTCTTTCACATTTGCTAGGTGTCTGGTGGAGACTGACTTTCAGATCTCATTCCAGTGGAAATGTTCCATTTATCCCTGTTCTGGCCTAGAAACTTTAGTGGAAACAACCAGGAAAAACTGCTTAGTCCTCTGCATTTGGATTTCAACACCATGCAATTCTTCATATTCAGTCCGCCTAATCATAAAGCATTTGCTACCAGCTCAGTAAATATTTAGATACAGTCCTGTTGCACATGAGCTTTATGTACCAAGATGGAATTGCAAATGCTTTGGAAATTGCTTTGCTTTGTTAAATGGTAAATTTTCTCCAAGTTTTACTAAATAAGTTCTACTGAAATAGCTAGCAGATGACTTGATGTTTGCAGAGTCAGTATTATGCTGTGCAATGGAGTTCATTTAACGCTATAAACTACATTGTACTTAGTAAGCGAACATTTTGATTATGTAGCCAAACAATGCTTTAACAGTGAATATTAACCCAAATAGAGCTAAAATGAAATTTCAAAGAATATTCCACAGCTTTATAGATATCTGATCAGGATACGAAGCAAGTCTCTGCAATTTACAGATTGGCAACAAGATCAGGTTTTATTAGGTAATTAATAGTAATTTTCAGCATACCAATGATATAATAATCATGATGAAAACTGAAATTTTAATTTGAAAACATGCCAGATAAACCAGCAACAAATGTTTCTAGAATGATCTCAGAAGAACACACATAATAGAATAGGCTGTCTCTAGATTTAAATATCTATGTTCTATTAAAGTAGTAAACAATAAACACATTTTCTATGGAACTCTTTTAAGCAAGGTTCATAATTATATGAATTAAGAAATAACAGAGGAAATACTATGCACCCTATAATATAATCAGCAGAGATAATAGCAATACCATGATAGGAATGATAGTTTATTCAGGAAGGACACATAATTTTTATGTCAATGCCAACTTTGATCAATTATTGCTCAATACTTGAAAATTTACAAGATTCTGTAGAGCCGAATAATGTGCTCAGAGTGAGTTTTACCAATGGCCACCAATGTTTGCCTCTGGTGCAAGAAATAACAGTAAAAATGACAGGCATATTTCCTACTAAACTATAAATTTACCTTGTTGAATTTTGTATACTCACATTATTGGGAAAAAAAAGATAAAAAGGAAGGCCATAACTGTTACTAGGTATGGTGAAGGAGAAAGTGTCTGTATATATTGTAGGACTCAGCCATAAAAAGCTCAATAGAGCCCTGAGTCTTGTAGTTTACCCTAAGGCAAGACCTGGTTTCAAGAAAGACCACAAACTGGGACTACCCAGGCACCACCCAGGAACAGCTCATTCAAAGGAAATTCCTAACATTCCACCGATGTAGATAGGATCACCTGCCAGCACACATTCATCAGGACACCTCTAGACAAATGTCAGTCAATCAGGGGTCCTGAACCTTTGAAATCCTTCACCCCTACCTTTGCTACTAAAAAACCCAACCCTAACTGAGCTCGGGGCTCTATGACCACTCCAATATGTTGGGCACACTAAGATTGTAAACTTGTGTAAGAATAAAGTCTCTTTGCTTTTACACACAGGACTCGGTCTCCTGGTTGATTTTGTGGGGGACGCTGTAATCTGTACAGAACATGTATGGGGGAGAGCATAGTCAGAGGCAGAACTGGGGGAGTCCAGAGTGGACAGGACTCTAAGCTGGGCCCTGTGATGAGGGGAAGGGAGCCAGACCAAGAGGCCAGGAGAGTAAAGGGTAGACCAAAGGGGTAGGTAACCAAAATTTTGGGATTATATAGGGAAGGGCAGTTGGGGGAAGGGCAGTCCAGCCACTAGCCTGGAGAAGTTGAGGGTAGGGGGCAGGCTTTTGCAGTCATACTCTGTAACAGGTAGGGACTGAGGAATGCTGGGAGGGTCTGGTAGCCAGGTCTGCTTTGATGTGTTAAATAGGTACCTCAGTTAGTCATTTGTCCTGGGTTTGAGACCTAACATCACTTTTATCCTGATGCTTAGAATTATCATTGGCAGCCATTGAAAGCATAAGCAAGAGAATATGCTGGTTAACTAAGTTAACTAGAGATTGAGTTTAGTTAATTTAAGAAAATTTTGGGATGAGGGGTTGAAAAAAATTACTCAATGGTTAAGAGCTTTTGCAGAGGACCTGAACTTGGGTTCCAACACCCCAGTCAGGTGTCACAAAAACCACCTGTAACTCCAGCTCCGGAAGATCCAATACCTTTTTTGAGACTCTAAACACCTGTACTAGTGTGTGTGTATATACCCCCGTGTGGTGTGTGTGTGTGTGTGTGTGTGTGTGTGTGTGTGCAATTAAAAAAATAATAAAAATAAATTGGTTAAAAGCACGTGGAATGGATTCCCAGCTCCCACATGGCAGTTCACAACCATCTGTAACTCCAGGAATCTGGTTTCCCACTTCTGACTTTTGTGGGCACCAGGCATGTAAATAGTATCCTGGATGCATATAAAATTAAAAGTTTGAAAAATAAATATCTCTAAAAGATTTTTGTGGAGAAAACAGGGCACGATAGTTTTCTTCTATTTTATGGAAAACACTTGAGGACTTTGCTCTCTCACTTACTTGGTAAAACGATTAATGTTGCTTGTCATCGTGATTGGATCTGGGAGCAACTAAGAGATATGCTTCTAGGTGGATCTAGGAAGGAATTTTCTAGAAGGATTAACTACAGGGGTTAACTGGACGTTCTTGAAGACCTTTGAGCCCTGATTTTAAGAGGTCTGCCTAATGGAAAAAGCAAGAGGGCTTCCGCCTCTCTACCTTCAGTCCTAGCTAGTGAGCACATCCATTCTCTGATTGCAGCTGCTACCGTCCTTCTCTGGCTTTGGACCAGCTTCTTCAGCCTTTCAATATGGACAAAAGATGAGCAGCTGTGCAGTAATTCTCCCGGCCTCCAGGGCATGATTGGAACTACTGTGGCATCCAGTCTTGAGGACTGAGTAACTCCCCGGTTCTCAGCCTCTCTAGCATACAGCCAGCTGTTGTTGGATTCCCTCGCCTGAATCTTGTGAGCCTGTCTACCAAATCCTGTTTAGTGATATGTATCCATACTATTGGATCTATTTCTCCAGAGAACTCTGACTTGGTTTCCGAATAATAAATGAAACTGGACTTCAAAGAAACAGTTGAACAAGAGCTATTTCTTCCTCCCATAAATTATAACAGATATTTAAAAAATCATGAGACTGGAGGTTTTAGGTTCATAAGACAGGTTAATTTTTTAGACTTAAGGGTTGAGAAACAGCTACACAGCTCATGGGTCAAGTCCAGCCTAAGGCTTCCTTTGTTTTTTTTTTAAAAAGGTTTATTTGATGAAACAAAATCATTCCTGTTTGCTTACTTACTGTCTATGGTTAAATAGCTGGAGGCAGATTATTTGGTTGGCAAAGCAGAAAATATTTCCTTCAAAGAAAATATCTGCTGAATCTTGTTTGCTAAAAAGTAACCTGGGCTGAGCTAGCTCTAGAGTTATACATCTCTTGTTAAAATACTGATTCCTGGGCCTACTCTATATCTATTCTCTATGTAATTAAGTTTAAATAATCTGCATTTATCAAGTATGACAGTTGATTATGAAGCTTGTAGCAGTCTGAAAACTACTGTTTTGTATCACCAAATTGGTTAATTATCAAATCTTCTGATAATGAACAATACCTGTCCTATATTTAACCTATTACATTGATTGTATATAGTTATGGTGTTCTTACACCATCTAACAGAAATTCCACAGTTAATCTCATAAATATTGTAGTCTGCCTTTGCTGCGGTTCAGCTACAGCTCCTTAAAACCTTGAATCCAATTTTTACAGTTTTCATCAATATTAATTTCTCCAGTTCCATTCTTACTTAGACTCTGCATATTATGATACCAATGGCCAAGTGGGAAAGCATCTTTGTGATTTAAAAAGTAATGTTTGGACCAGTAAAAGATGGTTCAGGGTTCAGCAGATAAAGGTACATGTTGACAAGCCTAAGGACCCGTGTTTGATCCTTAGGGCCCTTTGGCTAGAGGGAAAAAAATCAAGTCCACAAAATTATTCACAGAATTTACACACACACACACACACACACACACACACACACACAGTGAGAGAAAGAGAAGAGAGTGAGATAATATGATCAATACACATATATTATGTGAAATTCACAAAGAATTTATAAAAACATTATTTCAAATTATTTTAAATAGCTTTAAAGTAAGGTTTGGTGTAACACTCTGGGATTCTCACTTATCACATTTTCATGTTCTAAAACTTTCTTCAGTTAAGTCTGAAGTTATGTTTATTTTAGACCAAAGTATTTGTGGGTGCTCTGGAGTTTCTGTTTTAGGGGCAGAATATATCTCTATCCTAATCCAACAGACTTCTTTCAGGAGATGACAAAAATCACAGTTCTGGTTTTCTTTCTGTTTTAAGGAAGTAACAACTAAGTACAATATGCTGAATTTCCAAGTCTCTCAATTAGCTTGGAATTCTCAAGACAATATGATTGTGATCTGGGGAATCAGAAAATGAGACAAAACCGCATAAATGGCTGACTAGTTCTACTAGAAATGCATATTCCTGAAGTATCCATATTAATAAAAGAAACAAATATAACATATATTTAATACTTACTTAAATCTTGAAAGTCAGCTTCAAACCCTTTCTGCTTTGTCTCTCAGCTATATGCATTGAAACTGTAGCCATGATTAGTGGTTTTTCACTTGCTTAATAAAAAAAGGTAAAGATTTCTCTCTTTGAAACAGAAGATGGATGTTGGTGGCAGAATCTGATGACCCCTAGAGACCTAGCTGAGAGAGTCAGTCAGGTCTGGATGTTGTCAAGGACTCAGAAGAAAATGGATTTGGAAATTGTCAAAGAAAAATGGCATGTTAGCAAATCCTCAACCTGTGAATGAGAATAAATGATGTTGGATGTCCTTCTGTGTGTGTGCTGATTTAATTGCTTGATAAATAAAACTTTTTGCCAATGAGTTAGCACAGTAAAGTCAGACAGGAAATCAGAACAGAGATAGAGTGTAGGCAGAGTCAGGGAGATGCCATGTAGCTGACAAAGGAGAAAGACAAACAGACACTGAAACGTTACAGGTAAGCCACAGCCTGGTGGCAATACACAGATTAAAAGAAATGGCTTAATTAAAATGTAAGAGTTAGTTAATAAGAAGCCTGAGCTAATAGATCAGACAGTGTTGTAATTAATATAGCTTTTGTGTTATTAATTAGGTCTGAGCAGTCAGGAAAGGAAAGAGTATCTCCTTTTACAGATAAATCTGAGGTTTGGTGAAATTCAGTTTCAAAGAAAAAAGGTACATTACCATATTTACCTGTGTCCCTAGAGACTAGACAGATTTTATAACTTGTAAAACTGTTGATCATATGTAAGGAACTTTAGGAGCTCATAGAGACCTGATAAATTTGTGCTGTTTCCGTTATTTTTATTTTACTACTTTCTGAAAATTAGAGAGACGTAGGTATTAGTGTTGTGCAGAAGCTCCTCCAACTGTATTCTTGCTGAGGCCATTTCAGCTTGAGCTAGACTTTGATTATCTTGATGGAGATCCTCATGGAAATATACCTAACATTATTCTAGAAACTTGAAATTAAGCTAACTTATCTTAGCTTTTGTTAAACTTCCTGTGTGGACAACCTCCCTCTCTATTTAACAACTTGTCTTAGCTTCTGTTAAACTGCTTTTGTGAACCCTATTCCCACCCTCAACAGATGCAGAGGAAGATGGCAGATTGTAATGTTTGCCTTCAAAAATCTCATGCTCTGGATACTCAGTGCTACACTTAGGTCCGGAATAACTGAGTGCAATCCCAATCTGCATGAGCAAAGACCTGCAATTGGCTATAAACTGCATCTTAGTGGTCATCTCTGGTGGTCGCCCCATAACACTAGAAGAATCAGTTGTATTTTATTTTTGACATAAAAATATTTCCTTCATGAGTCCTTAGTTTCTTTTCACTTTTCCAAGATGCAATTTTCAATATTTGAAAACAGACTTTTTTTTAAATGTTTCAAACCTCTAACAACTTCTTTTGATAATTTTGAAGATATATTATTTCAAATGCTTTCAATAGAAACCAAATATAAACTCAATCACAGACTTGCTGAATGTATCTTCCTGCTCCTGACACAGGTCAAAAGTTAGTGCTTAAATCTCAGGCCACCATAAGCCAAATCGTGTCACCCTTACATGGAGTCCACACAAATGAAGTTCTCAAAATGTCAATGATATGAAGGTGCCAGAAGTGGTTTAGACCCCTAAATCTCAGAACTAAGGACACTGCGGTAGGAGAATTACCATGAGTACAAGGCTAGTCCAGATTGCAAAGTGAGCTCCAGGTCATTATGGGCTTCAGAATGTAACATTGAAGCAAAAATAAATATAGATAGATAAACAAATAAATAAATGGATGAATGAATGGATGAAATATTCCTTGAAAACATACTTTTGGAATTTTATCACTGATAATTATATCAATAAGCTTTTAGGTTTGACTCAGATCAATTAAATGATACTGAACACCTACAGAACCTAAGGATTTTGGGCAGGAGCTGAAATCAGCAAGGTCTACATATAAAGTAAACACCTGTTGCATTTATAGATATGAATCCAGAAAGTTTAGAGGCATGTACTAGGATAGATACAAAGTCAAAATGACATATCCTAAAGTAAATAAAATATTTCAGGTGGCTACACTTGAGAAAATTCCCTCCAACAGTCTAGTTATCTAACTCTTCTACCCCATTTAGACTTCTGCCTCCCTCAGATGCAGAGACAACAGCTGCTGCAAGTCACAGTGTGTCAGGTGAAAGGATGCGAAGTCAGGCAGCAGCAGGTCTGAGAAGGAGCCTGCCCAAGCCCTTTCTCCCAAACCTAAAAGAGAAAAGGTGGACCATGAATAACAACTGTCCCACAGTAACTCAATTCAAATGTCTCACCAGCCAACTTCCTAAAGTGCTCTGTGTTATTCTTTTGCGGTCACTTTAAGAATTAACCACGCCCACCCCAGCTACCCCGCCGCCATCTTCTCTCTCTCTCGTGTGTTTGTCTTGTGTCGTGTGTACGTGTGTCTTTGTTCTCTCTATGTTTTTCTTATGTCTCTCTGTTTTCCTCTTCTTTAAGCAATAAATGTCTCCCTCTTCTTTAAATAATACTATGTCCTGTGAGCCTTTTATCTGCCGTAACCGCCTGCCTGAGTTCCCGGGCCGCATGGCGCTGCCACCCTGGAGATCTTACAGGGACCCACAGCCATCCTTGTCGGACTAGAAGTTGCTCCGCGAGTGGCCCGGGGCATCCCATCATCATATTCTTTTTAAAGAACAATACTCTGTGGCACCCATTAGAGAATTTGTATTTGTAATTTTTTTAAAGAACGTGTTCTTGCTGTTGCAAGAATCATGCATTTATAATAGGGAAAGTTCACTTTTGCACAGAAACTCTTTGAGCATAACAAATAAAATCAAAAGTGTTTGTCCTCCTTTTAAAACGTACTATTTTGTAATCTTCAATTCAGAGCACCCTAGAGTGACTGGGGTTATCCAGGCTTTTCTAATTCAAGGTTTAAAGTGGCCTAAGAGGGCAAGGTAAGGAAAGCATCCTAATAGGAATTTCAGGTTTCAAGGTGACATTTAGGAAGAATACTGGTAATTAACGCATTCACTTTTCACTATGCAATCAGCAAGTATTCAAATGTTAGCTCTATAAACAAAGATGGTGTTTTCTCCCTGTATTCAGTTTTGCATTCCTGCCTAGCTATATTCTGCCCTGCTATAGGCCAAAGCAGCTTTTTTATTAACCAGTGGTAATAAAGCATATTCACAGCATACAGAAGGGCATCCCACACCAGTGTTTACACTGAGGAGATACCAAATAAAAAGAGGCAGAATCTACTACTGAGAACAGCAGGGAGGAGAGACCTTTTGTCCAAATGTCTTGGGACAGGCTTCTGTTTTAGTTATGGTTTTGTGGTTGTTGTTGCTGCTCCCTTTTTAAAAGTTCCTTGAAATGTAATTGAATTATTCTCCTGTCTTCCCTTTCTTCCCTACTACCTCTTCCAGCTCCTTCCGCATTCCTATTCAAATGTGTAAGTAAACAAGCACAACCAGCGGAAGGCCACAATGGCGTTGCTTATAGGATATCAGGGCTGCCACCTTGGAATTTGATAGCCAATTAGAGGTTCAGTTGCCTGTAGTGTTTTAGGGTTGAGGCCCCAGGAGATTTCCATCTTCAGCATTGTCAAGTCTGTGGGGCAATTTTACTGGTACTTCTAAAAGATGCAATCTCACAACAGACTTCCTGGTCCTCTGGCTCTTACAGTTTTTCTACCCCCTTTTCCTTGATGTTCTCTGAGCCTTAGTTATAAGAGTAGTCCTGTAGATGTCTTTAACTGGAGCTAGACATTCTATGATCAGTTGCTGTCTGTATTCTGACCAGTTGTGGTTTTCTAAAACAGTCTCCAGCTGCTACAAAGAACAGCGCTCCCCCCCCCCAGAGGTGAGTACTGTACTTATCTGTAGGTGTGAAGATAAGGCATGACACTTGCCTAGTAAAGTGGAAGTATTTTGAGGTTTTCTGATAAGATTCATGACTTTACTAGCCTTGGGTAGTTGGCTATTTTTCCAGTACCAGACACAATTTTCTACCTATTGAGCATGCCTTAAATCCAATTAAACAGATGTTGGTTACCAGCAACATAGGAGAACTACTATGGCACCTTTAGGGTTATCTTACCATACTGATCATTGTTGTGGTTCTTAGACATCACAGCTTGGTAGGACTATTGGTTGCTAACCTCTCTTGATAGTTCAAATAAGAGGGACTCCTTTTAGTCCCCAGGGATGAAAATTTCAGGTCATATCCAGCTCAAATCTACCAAGTCCGGTGTCAAAAGTGCATGATATCTTCAGGAATAGGGAGTTACCTTTAGCATCTGGAAGGCAACCAAGTGCAACAACAATGGCCTATATTGTTTGGGAAGTCTGTTGGACCTTCCTGACCAACAACTGAAAAGCTTTCTCATACCAGGTACTGGAAATTCCTGTCAAATTGCCGATAGCTTTTGGGGGATAAATGATTAACCCAAATAGCATAATGTCATTTTACACACACATACAAACACACATATGCATTATATATAGTGCATATATATATATATATATATGTATATATACACAAATCCACCCTGATTATACTCTTATGTATTATTTTCCTCTTCTCTCCCTTCTCTATTAAATTCCTTCCCCTCCCCCAATTAAAGTTCCTTCCTATTTTCTTATTTCACTCCTCTTCTACTTGTCCCGTCTCTAGCATCTCCAGTCTATCTTTTTTAGTGTGTTTTATTGAAATGATCTAAATTGTATCTGGGACATTATTGGTGATCACAGTCAGCAAAGTTTCACTCTTTTGTTTTTTACTCCCTGACTTAAAAAATTGAAAATGTTATTTTCATGAGAATAATTAGGACTTGGAGGAGACAAGGTCAGTACACTTGGTCAGCTGCCTTTCCTCTAGATAATGCGCCGGCTCACAAACTAGCAAAAGAAAAATTGGAACGGAGCAAAGGAGAGTCCCATGGAATAAAAAAAAAAGCTGCTTGGTGTCATTTATTTTCAAACTACTTGAATCGTATCCATGTAAGTCTGCTTAAGGACAGGCAAAGATAGTTAAGAGTGCAGCTGCAGTCCTGACAGTTCCTAGAGGGGAGACTGTCAGTCTTCCAAACGAGATCCCTCCCCTTGCCTATATCCTCAATTTCCCTTTTCCTTATTCTTCCCGCCTCTCACCACACTTTTTCCCTACCTAGCATTTTTCTTTTCCTGCTTGTCTTTGTCACAAGTCTGCCAGGTACTTAAGGAGAAAGGGACATCTACTTCCCTGGTGGCATTCTTCACAGAGTTATTAGGGCTCGAACCTAGATAATCACCTTTACATCCTTCCTCACCCAGGGCTGAGCCATAATGCCTTCAGTTAGGGTTCCAGGTTGTGACAATTTCTCTGGACCAAGATGAGGTTTAAACTTCCCTCAGACAGGCTGGCTGAGCTCTGGAGCCAAGGACTCCAGTTATCTGTCAGGGAAGACAGCTGTCCTGGATTTCTTTCAAGTCTGACCCTGCTCTGGTGGCTCAGTTGGACAGAGACTCAGAGTAAACAGCACACACCCAGCTGGTCGCTAAAATAGGACACCCCTGGGTGGTGTCCCAAAGTATCAGGAGGCATTACAGTGCTGCAAACAGAGCTAATTAAGCAACAGACAAGCTTGCAGGGAAGCAGGATGAGGTGGGAAGAGAAGGCTTGTCACTTCGCAGTGCTCCTGCTAACTGCTTACCTAGAGTTTCCCCTAGATGTCTCTCCCTGGTTTCAATGTAATCCTCTGTGTGATTTCATTTCTCTCGCCAAGCATGTCCTGCTGTTTTTCTCAGTGATCTCATTTCCACAAGGATTTCCCAGCCATGTCTGCCTTTAAGTAGATGACACTCTTTCTGTCCAGCAGAAGCCTGTGACAGTTGTTCAACCTAATTGTGAAACTGATAATTTGAATAGGCCAATGGGCCACATTGACCAAACTTCCCAAACACGCCTATATTGAATGAATAATTGCTATCAGTGACTTTTCAAAGCATTAGTATTTTGGTTGTGAGCCTAGCCTTTAATGGCTGAGCAATCCCTCCAGTCTGAAACACCTTAATGTTAAGTGCCTAACTATGATACAAGTTCAAGGAGGCCATTTCAGACAAAACTGTTCAGTGTAGCACACCTGAAAATTAAGGAAGAAGTACTGATTTTAAATTTCTGATATAAAGGTAGCTTTTCATTGCAATTGTGTTGCATGCTATGTACAGTCCTTAGGTCTTGAGAAAGCAAAAGAAAATATCCTAATAGATCAAGCATATGCATAAATATACCGTGTTTATTATTGCTAGACGTATATTTTTGGGGGGGTTCTAGAACTTTGGTTTACCATATAAGAACTTGGGGGATGGAGATGTGACTCAGTGGCTAAGAATGGTTGCTGGTTTTATGTTGAGGTTTTTGATCCATTTAGACTTGAGTTTTGTGCATGGGGATAGATATGGATCTATTTCCATTCTACATTTTGGTATCCAATTATGTCAGCACCATTTGTTGAATATGCTTTCTTTTTTCCGTTTTATATTTTTAGCTTATTTGTCAAAAATCCAGTGTTTGTAGGTGTGTGGACTGATATTCAGGTCTTTGATTTGATTCCATTGGTCCTCCTGTCTGTTTTTATGCCAATATCAGGCTGTTTTCATTACTGTAGCTATGTAGTAGAGTTTGAAAACTGTGATTGTGATGCTTGCAGAAGTTCTGAACCTCATAGAAGAGAAATCGGGAAGTACACTTAAATGCATTGTCACAGAAGACCACTTTCTGAATATAACTCCAATAGTACAGACACTGAGAGAAACAATTAATAAATGGGACCTCCTGAAGCTGAGAAGACTCTGTAAAGCAAAGGACATGGTCAACAAGACAAAACGGCAGCCTACAGGATGGGAAAAGATCTTCATCAATCCCACATCAGAAAGAGAACTGATCTACAAAATATGCAAAGAATTTGAGAAACTTGACATCAAAAGAACAAATAATCCAATAAAAAATGGGGTACAGACCTAAACAGAGAACTCTAAACAGATGAATCTCAAATGGCTGAAAGACACTTAAGGAAATGCTCAACATCCTCAGCCATCAGAGAAATGCAAATTAAAACAAGTCAGAATGGCCAAGATCAAAAACAATGTTGATAGCTTATGCTGGAGAGGATGTGAGATAAGGGGAATGCTCCTCCATTGCTGGTAGGAGTGCACATTTGTACAGCCACTTCACAAATTAGTATGGCGACTTCTCAGAAAATTAGGAAACAACCTACCTCAAGACCCAATAATAGTGCTGTTGGGTATATACCCAAAAGATGCTCAATCTTACCACAAGAACACTTCCTCAACTATATTCATAGCAGCACTATTTGTAATAGCCAAAACCTGGAAACAACCTAGATGTCCCTCAACTGAAGAATGAATAAAGAAAATGTGGTACATTTACACAATGGAGTACTACACAACGGTAAAAATAATGACCTGCTAAAATTTGCAGGCAAATGGATAGATCTAGAAAAAAACATAGTGAGTGAGGTAACCCAGACCCAGAGAGACAAATATAATATGTATTCACTCATAAGTGGTTTTTAGACTTAAAGCAAAGAAAAACGAGTCTATAGGCCACAACCCCAGAGAACCTAGACAACAAAGAATCCCCTACAAGAGACATATAGGGATCTACATAGGAAGAGGAAAAAGACAAGATCTTCTGAGTAAATTGGGAGCATGGGGGTAATGGGAGATGGTAGAAGGGGAGAGGGGAGGGAGGAAGGTAGGAAAGTGGAAAAGTGTATAGCTAAATAAAAACACAACACAACAAATCAAAAAAAGAATGACTATTGTTCTTCCAGAGGACACAGACTTAGTACGTAGTACCCCTGTCTGACAGATCACAACCATCTGTAACTTTGGGTCCAGGGGGTCTAATGCCCACTTCTGTCCTTTGTGGGCATCTGCACACATGTACATATAGCCCCCATATATATGTAATTGAAAACAAATTTTATGGAACTTTCCATTAAGATTTTCCACAGATGGAATGGGCTACCTTGATTTATTTAATGATCACATCAAGGTCTTAGTAAAGGTCAAAGGGTTGTACTAGCTCAGGAACCCTGGATTGGTGAATCAATAAATCATACTATACTCTGTAAGTACTTTTAGACCTACAAAACAGAAATGTCAGAACAGAGACTTGCAATAGCTTTCATTGCTGTAGTGAAACACCGAGAACACATTAATTTCATAGAGATGGGAGGTTTATGTACCTCCTACTTCCAAATGTTCAAAGTCCAAATGGCATAGCACAGGCTAGGCTAAAAGCCATTACTTCACCGTGCCACCTAATATCAGCAGAGAGTATGAAGCAGCATGCAAAAGAAGGCTCATACTTCAAACCAGAAAACAGAGAAAGGGGGACAGTAATATTTCTCATATAAGAACTTACTCTTAAAGAGAGGAAGGATTGTAAGAGCCAGCAGAAAGTATCAAGGTCATTACAAGGGAACCCACAGGAACTATCCTGGGCTCATAGGGGCTCACAAACTCTGGACTGACAGCTACCGGGCCTTCATAGGACCTACACAGGCCCTCTACAGATGGGCGACAGTTGTGTAACTTGGCCTATTTGTATTTTGACTCCTAGCAGTGGGATTAGAGCCTGTCCCTAAGGCTTGAATTGGCTTTGGGGAACCTATTCCCCATACTTGATTGCCTTGCCCATCCTTAATACAAAGGGAGGAGCTTAGTCCTACCTCAACTTGATATGCCATGCTTTGTTGACCCCCATGGGAGGCCTGCCACTTTCTGAACAGAAACCGAGGAAGGTGTAGTGGCATTTCAAATACATTTTAATAAATAAAGACTGTCTGAAGACCTGAGAGTAAAACAGTCCTACTGGTCAGCCTTACAGACCAGGTTATAGTAACACACACCTTTAATTCCAGTAGCCATAATGACACACACTTTTAATCCCACTAGGCACACTGGTTGCCATAGAAACTGGGCGGGACGTGCCTTTAATGATGCTGGTGCATGCCTTTAATCCCTGCCCTAGACAGGGATATAACGTGGGAAAGACATCTCTCAGATGCAGTCTCCTTCTGAGATTCCAGGAGGCAGGATCGCCATTTCAAGATGAGGATAAGATAAAAGCCAGTGACTGTCTGTTTTACTTTTCGGATCTTTAGGTTGAACCACAGTTTCTCTATCTGAGTTTTTATTAATCATGCTTCAGGCAGTGAAGGGGCAGAGGAGAGCCTGGGTGGGGGTAAGAGAGCTGCCATAAGCGTGTAAAATAAATGAAAAAAATTAATTAATAAAAAAATAATGTGAGAAAGAAAGAACTCACTCTTGGAGACTCAAAAGTCACATGAGAAACATCTGAATGCCTTTTGAAGGCAACTTTCTAAATGTCCAAGTACTTTCTAGCAGGATCCATCTTCTCAAAGTGTCAATCTCCCAGTTCCACCACCCTGTGGAAACATCTCCAAGTACATAGATCTGGGGCAGGGGTGCTCAAGCTATAACAGAGTCTAATGCTGTTCTTATTGTCAACGACTGCTTTTAATTTGTACATTACACATAGACAGTCTTGAGGATCAGTGGACCAAGTGACTAAATAAATTAATTTCTCTAAAATGACAGGTTCTCTTTATTTGAGGCACTTAAAAGAAAAAGAAAAAAAACCTTTTAAGGCCAGATTTCAAAATACTGAGTTAAAGTTATTAATAAAAAATATATTTGAAGGCTGTCATAGTCAAGAGCTCACAGGAACCATGTTTACCTGTACAACACCAGACCTGTACAACACTAGACCTATACAACATTTTGGCATAAATGGAGAGGTACTCTCCATGGCACGCGTGTCTTACTGAGGATCTATGAAGTATGGATAATAAAAACTCAGTGACAGATATTGGGTTTCAATCTGAAGATCGGGAAAGCAAAGCAGCCAGTCACTGGCCCTTACCTCGAACTCAGTCCAAAATTGGTGATTATGCCTCCAAGAAACCTCAGAATGAGACTGTGACCGAGAGCTGTCTCCTCCCACCTTATAATCCTCTCTAGTTCTGGGATTAAAGGGGTGCACCACCACTGCCCAGTTTCTATGATAAGCTAGTGTGGCTACTGGGATAAAAGGTGTGTGTCATTGCTGCCTGGTCTGTAAAGCTGACCAGTGTGGCTGTCTTCATGCAAGTTTTATTTATTAAAATACAAATGAAATGTCACTACAGAGCTATTGGAAATTGGTAGTTTCTGAGAAGGTAGAATCATTTTTATTTATGGAAGATATTGGTAGGTTTCCCATGCTCCGTTGGTTGGCCAAACACCCATGCAATTATGGGCAGTACTAACTAAACTTAATAAGCTATCAAAAATAAAAGACATATGTTTGTGAAGGGACAACTGAGAGAAAATATGGGGTGAGTGGAAAAGGGGAATTGGGAGTATAGGTATGTTTGTATGCCATTGTATACATGTATGGAAGTCTCAAAAATGAAGAAAACTTATAATAAACAGTAGATAACAATAATGTAAATGTTTTAAACAAAATGAAGAAATTAAACAACATAATATATATATATTATTTCTTCCTTCCATATTAATCTTGCTTTATAACAGTTTGAAAACAAAAATAATCTGAAGAAACCATTTCATGTTAATTCTGATTAACTGTCTACTAATGTAAGAAAAAAAGGGAATGACAAGGTGAAGAACCATCTGATGCAAGATGTAACTGACACTAAAGCTTCTAGTTGATTTCATTTATTGACTCAAATATTCTTTATCAATGTGGAGTTATCTCTGGGCAAAACTTGCTGACTCTGCACTTCTTCAGCAGCTTTGTACACCACACTGTCAGCAAAAGAATGTGTATAATCATTGGCACACACTTGTACTGATACTGGCATTTTTCTCTTGGTTTGAAACAAATATAGCATTTTTCTTTACATCTGTTGCCTTCACATGAGGATGTGTTTGTGATCATCCGCTCAAAAAATAGTAGCATGCAAGTCTATTTCTGGAACACTACAAACAACATCCCCAATCTCGATTCAGTAAAATTCTGGCTTTGAAGGAGGCTTATGTAAATAGATGTGGGATCCTTCATAGATATAGACTGAAGACACATACTGAAGTAATTGATTATGTGGTGACTGTAAAATGCTTGCTATACTGAAAGTTTATGCTATTGCAATCCATCCATTTTTTTTTCTTAGAAAGTCAGGAAAATCTGAATGGACACCTAGTGATTTTAACAAAGGGTATGACTGACATTTCTAGAGATAGAGTGGGTTAATAATACAGGCCAAATTTCACAAACAACATTTTCTTTTGTTTTGGCCTGTTTTGCTTTTTTAACAAAACAGTATTTTTGAGAATTATTGAAATTATTATAAATATTTCATTGTCAACTGTTTTAATGGACTTTCTTGTATGGTATTCCACTGATTACTATGGAATGAGGTAATTAGTGAAAATTTAACCAAGAACACACACACACACACACACACATATATATATATATATATATATATATATTCCTATACTGCCATTCCATTAAAAAGCCAATGATTTTTTCCCTGTAGATGATTAATAAAAATATTCAAATAACTAGTATTTGTTATTATTTATTTATTTTATTATAATTATTTATTATGCATGTCCTCACTATGTTACAAGTATTAACATATTCATGTTTTCATATAAACATCTATGCTGTATTTTCATGGAGTCTTCCACAACAAGCAATGATGATACAAACTTCAAGGACAGTCAAATGGTAAACTAATTTATCAAAACAAAATAATTTCACTAAAGTGTGGAGAATTTTAACCAAGAACAACAGGATTTGACCTTATCACTTGAGAACATTTTACAAAATTTAATAATTACTCTTATATTTGTTTTTGCTTTCTTTAGGGCTTTTGCCAAAATTGCTTGTCGAACAATTGATTCATTCATTCTTTTTCTATTAACCAGGTGTTGACTACTTAACTATATGCCAGACACTACTGTCAGTTTCAGAAATTCATGCATCAGTTAATGCTTTGATCAGTTTAGAGCTCACATTAAACCTGAAAGGATAACAAAAGCGTCAATCTTCCTCAGTGTACTTTGTGGTAAGAGAGACACGTGTAAATACAAAAAACAAATGTGCAGAGGAAAGAATAATTAGAGACCATTTCAGTAAAAAGACATTATTGGTATTATTCCTTGACAAATGAGGAAGAGTAAAGCAGAAAACAAGAGAAAGTATACAGATATTTGTAGACTAGTCACATAATCATACAGATCATATGGGCTGCATCTTAGGGACTGAAGGAGAAAAGAAAATAGGACTTGTTATCATTTTCTTTTTTCATATATACAGGTGGTCTGATCTAACATACTCTAACCTTTTTAAAGGATTTTAAAAGCATTCATATGTGGTGTAAGAGGTCCTTCTGTTTATATGTTGCTTTCATTGGTTGAATAAAGAAACTTGCCTTGGCCTATTGATAGGGCAGCACTTAGGTAGGCAGACAGAACTGAATTCTGGGAAGAAAGGCAGAGAGAGAGAGAGCTGCCATGGAGCTTTCAGGTCAGACATGCTAAGCCACGAGCTCGTGGTGACATACAGATTATTAGAAATGGGTTGAATCAAGATGTGAGAGTTAGCCAATAAGAGGCTAGATATAATGGGCAGGCAGTCTTTAAATGAATACAGTTTCTGTGTGATTATTTTGGGTGTAAGCTAGCTGGGCAGCTGGGATGACAAGCAGCCCACTCGTTTGTGTTACACATATGTATGTGTTTGTATATATGGATGTGAATGTGGAGCCTGCAAAGGTCAGAAGAAGTTATTAAATTCCCTGGATCTGGAGTTTCAGCTCTTTTGAGCTTTCTGACATAGGTGCTTGGAATCAACTGCGCAAGGGCAATGAACTCTCTTTGATGCTGAACCATCATCTCTTCGTCCAGGACTCTCTGTTTCTTGACTTTAAAGTCTCAGTTTCCCCCCTTTATCCTTCCACATGTACATCTGATAAACAACTTCTGAGCTTCTATTTTAAGACAGGGACTAGGGTAAATAGTATTAATGAGGCCCCAAAGTTACATGAAAGGAGCTATCACAATGGACAAAAATAGTAAAAACGATTAGTGGCAGTGTGAATGATGAATGTTAACTAAACAGGTACTCTTCTTGCAGAATTTTCTAATATTATCACATAAATCTCATACAAATGCAATTTTTTTGTCAGCAATCAAATAGATGGTAGTGGCTCATAATTTTATGTATTTTAGCTTTTTCTTTGTTTGTTGTGGAGGGAGCATCAGGATATGAATGCTTTTTTTCTTGAGAATACTCTTTACTCCTGACATCTTAGCATAGGGATAAGTGCTCATTGAGGACTTGCTAATTATGGATGTAGAAAAAAGGAGAAAGATGATTTTTACAACTTGATAATTGGAGGTTAGATAGCAAGACTTAGAATAGGAGACCAGGAACTCAGAAGAAATAGTAACTTGAATATTGATATTTGATAGAAATAGAAGGCCTATGAAAGAAAAAGGTTTGATGCCTTACTGGATTTTTAGTATATTATATTTAGAATTTGGATTGCACTAATCAAAGGTACTCTGCTTTAACACAGTTGGTATTTTCCTCGTGACAATAAGAAGCAAATGAAACTGAGGTAAAAGTGATGCACTCTCCTCTTTAATCTAGGAAGAATATGGAAGGAGGATGCTTTAGGGAATTGCTTTAATCAACACAAGTGATTTACAAGGCTGGTATTGGAAAATAGTAAAAGTAAGCATTAGTAGCACAATTTAAAATAATAGCTTATATCCATTGCTAGCAATTATGCCAAAATACACTTTATACTGGTTGCCTTTCATCTTCATCAGAATTCTATGAAGCAGTACTATCATAATGTCCACTTTCCAGAAATAGATTTTGAAGCACAGAGAAATTAAATGACTAGATACCACTAAAGGTTTAGCATATGGTAAAAGACATGTGTAAATTCGGTAGTCTCATTGGAAGCATGATACAGAGGCAAAAGTGGAAACACCTTGAGTGTTGTGATAGAGATAAAATGGACCATTGGAGCATAAGATACAAATTTGCCTAAGGCAAAAGAGTCAAGTACACAGGAATTGTGTAAGCTTTCATGTGGTTCAGTAAAATGTATCACCTAGTAAAGACATACTTCCCCTCTAAGCCTATTTTTGGTCTGATACATCTGTATCTATATGTGTATCTAAAGATAACACACTGAACCTAAAACACTTAACAAGGTATTTGGTATTTCGAAGTTTAAATAAGCAGATCAATCTTGATTCTGAGATCAGCATAGCATGTGTAGCATTTTTCTAATACCACATTATACTATTCATGTTCCAATTAGAGATATGATTCTGTTTCTTGAGAATTAATTCAGTAACTTCAAAAAGAAAGGCTTTCATCTTCTTCTAAGAAGATGTAGAAAGGTAATGCTATAAGGAAAACACAGAAACAAAATCCCGAAAAACAAGTTTTCTACCATAATTTTTGTTGCTTTCCTTTACAACATTCCTATTTAAATGCAGATTGTAATTCACATCTAAGTAGAAGGTAGAGTTTTTTAGCTATTAAAATGCTAATGAGGTTAACTTTAAGTCAGAAACTATTTTTGAAAAGATGGGAAGGCTGGAAAATTCACTTTAAGGTCATTTAAGATTTTGTCAGGAAAAAGAAAAACCCTAAATTTATTATTAGAAAAAATATGCACAAAACATTGGGCAATTATACATGTGTGTGGCTCAACATTACACTAAGGGACATAATATTTCATCTTGGTGTTGTAAAAACTAACATTCTTGAGTGCACTTGTATCTCTGGATAGCTTCACCTGCAGCAGGGAGGGGAAAATGACAGATTGTACAAATACTTCTCACCACTGGGCCTACTCACTGGAATGTGATGGATCACACACGGCCCTAACACAGGATGTACAGAATGGCTGCAGATAGATTTGAGACTGCCTGAAAATTTCCTAAACTTTTGTTTTTTCCAGCAACCAAATTTTAAATAGTGACTCATATTCTCTTCCAAACTGATGCTTTGTAATAGTGTTCTCATGCCTATTAACCCATGATTACAAGATATGCCTCTAACTGAATTCAATTAAAAAGTCCTTGTAGTTATTGAGAAAAAGTTGAATGCTTAGCCCCAAGGAAAATACTAATCCTATCCTCTCCAGAGTGCAGAAGAACACTGGGGAAGAGGGAGAGGAAAGAATGTGAGAGTCAGAAGACCCATAGAAGGGCTGCAAAATGCCACTGTCTGGACAAGATGCCATTTCAGTGATGAACTCGCCAAAGCTATGTATTGATTGTCCCCATGAATGAGCAGATTAACAAACAGGCATGGATTTGGGAAGGACTCAGAGAGCTGTAGAACTCATAAGAACAAGTATAACTAGTAGGAAACCAAAGTTACTAGCTGATGGTAGAAATGTTTCATATTGGTCCATTTGTGCTATTCTTTAATATATCTTAGCCTTAGTCCATTTTCTGCTCCAATAACGCAATGCCACAAACTGTGTAATTTATAAGCAACAGAAATTTATTTGGCTCACTATTCTAGAGGCTGAGAACTCAAAGAATATGACATTAGCACCTGATACGAGCTTCTATGATGTATTACAGCATGATGAGAAAGGTAAGTGGGGACTTGGAGAGATGATTCAGAAGTCAGAAGCACTGGTTACTTTTCCAGAGGACCCAGGTTCTTTTCCTAGAACTGACATGGCATCTAACATCCATCTGTAACTCTGATTCCAAGGAATTCATCACTTTCTTCTAGCTCCTGTGGCCACTGTATGCACATGGTGCACGGACACACATGTAGACAAAATACATCTATACATAAAATAGAATAAGTTCATCTTTTGTTTTAAGAAAAGGGAAGTGGGTATATACTCAATAGGACTTGATAAGGATTGGGTTTATCCTTCTATTAGGACTTTATGCCTGCCAATAATTAACCCACTCCTATGGTAAATGGAGTTATCCATCAATGCTTTATAATCTCTTGAAGTCATCTCTTAATGGCTTTACAATGGGAAATAAATTTCAATATTAAAAATAGAGGAGACATTCAAACCATAGTAATGTCAGTTCAAGTTTTGTCTTTCTCTGTCATGCTTTACTTTAGTCCCATGTGTCCTATCTCTGTGGAAATTGAAATTGTGTAGTAAATCAGAAAAATGAAAAATGTGAGTCACCAGAAAACTTTTTAACAAACTTCAAGAAAAAATTGAAATTCATCTTTGAATATGAATACAGAAGCTTTTTCTGTTATGAAGACAATGCATTATTGGGCTATTTATCCTCAAAGGTTTAAATATATAACTGCATATACACTAGATGCCCTGTTGTGTTTTCTGTGGCTGTGACAAAAACAGCCTGGGGAAGGAAGGGTTTACTCCTCCTTTGAAGTTACACTCATAAAGGGAAGCCAGGAGATTATCAAGGCAGGAACCTGGAGGCAGAGACTGAAGCAGAAGCAGTGGAAGAATGAGATTGACTTGCTTCCCATCATTTGCTCAGTTTGCTTTCTTATACTCCCAGGATCAACTGTCCAGGGGTGGCACAGACATGCCCACAGGCCAATCTAATGGGGTCATCTTCTCAACCAAGTTTACATTTACATTGAGACTCTAGGCTATGTTGAGTTGACAAAACATCAACCAGGACACTAGAAAAATCTAAAGCTGTTTATTTTAAAAAACTTTAAAATTGTTGGGCAGTGGTGATGCACACCTTTAATTCCAGAACTTGAGAGACAGAGGCAGGTGAATCTCTGTGAGTTAAAGGCCAGCCTAGCCTACAAAGCAAGTTTGAGGATATCTAGGACTGTTTCAGAAAATAAATTTTTTTGAAATAAATATATTTTTAAAAAGCTTTAAAATTACTTCAATTTATTTTTCACCATTTCTAGCCTCACCCTTCTCTTCTTATTTTTTTTAAATATTTGATTAAATTTCGAAAATGTTATACAAGGTATTTTGATCTTATTATCTCCTTCTTATCCTCCTAAGCACTCACAGATCAATCTCCCTCCTTGTTCCTCCACTCAACTTTATGACCTCTTTTCAATAACACATTCAGCCTATTGTGCTGCTTACTAGTATTTTAAGGCAAATACACCTTGAGTAATTAGTACATTAAACCAATCTGCTTAAATATCCAAAACCTCATTGGATCATTTCACAATTTTTAATACACATTTGAATATTTATTCTGTGTATAGTTTTAAATGGCAGTGATAAATAAAACATACACTGAACTAATCATTTGTTAAATACTACAATTATTTTATGTGTATGGGTATTTTCCCTGCATAAATATGTTAGAAAAATACTAACACTGATGGGCTTCAGAAGAGAAAAAATGCAAAAACTTGTAAGTTCAAATTAAGGAGTTCAAAGTAATTTCTGGGTATAGTAGGATAAAATTGGAGGATTTGATATATAGAAATAATATTCTACTCACCCACATTGGTGCTGAGTAATATAAATATAATTTGAAGTTTATAGATTACTTTGAGTTCTGGTACCCACAGTAAAATATAAAGTAAAACATATTAAACACTAATTTACTTTATTTAACCTAAGATATTAAAAATATTGCCATTATAATACAAATTCAACATTAAAAATGAAGAGATACTTTTTTGACATTTTATTCCAAGTTTTCAAGATTCTGTGTATATTTTACATAGAGAGCAGATCACATATTTTTACAGGATCATTTGCCCTATGTGGCTAGTTGTTATCATACTTACTAAGTCACACTTATAAAATTCATTTTGCCTGCTGTGCAGAAAGTAAATTGTTGAGGAATGAACAAAAGAAAGTGTAATTTATATCCTATGGAATCATTGCAAACTCAATTACTTTAATAGAAATGTTTTACCTATGGCTGTGTATGTTAGGGTTCTAAGATGAAGCTCAATGGATCAAATTCTAGGTATTGTCTAGGTTATTTTCCTTCCAGAAGCTCCAGGAAAAAATTAATTTACTTACCCTTTTCGGTTTCTAAAATTTACACAAATTTTCTGATTTTATTGTATTATTGCTCTATCCCCAAAGCCAATCTTATCAGACCAACTCTATTTCATTTGGCCATCTTTCTTGTCTTCTAATTTCTGACTTCCTCTTAGAGAGTCACTGGGCTCATCTATCTATGCCTGTATGATCTCTATATCTCCAGCTGAGTTGGTCAGCATCTTTAATTTACTACTGTAAATGCTGTATCTCTGAGGGGGAAAGATTTTCCCAATGGAAGTGCTACATCTCTGAGGGGGAAGATCTCCCTAAGACAAGTGCTACTGTTCTGAAGGGAAATGTATTCTAGCAGTTGGGAGCTAAGGAATACTACGAAGTCACACTGCACAACAAACCTCTTACAAGAAATTTTATTGGTGGAGACACAAGAGAGTAGCTACCTCTGCTCAAGTTAGAAGCAGCAGGGAAGTGAATAAGAGGGAGACTTTATATAGGATTTCTTGGGGGAGGATGGAGTTGTCCAAGGTAGAGATTTCCAGGGTTAGGATTGGTGGGGTTTCAAGTCAAACTCAGGGATTGGTGAGATTTCAAGCTCAGGGACTGGTGTGGGAGAATTGTCTGTATTCTGTCAATCATATTTTAATAAAACGCTGATTGGCCAGGCAGGCAGTATAGGCAGGAAAGCCAGACAGGAAGTAGGGGTGGAGTAAAGAGACTGGGAGTATTCTGGGACACAGGAAGTTCCTCTGCCATTCCTGCGCAGACCACCGAAGAGGCAACATGTAAGCTGACAGCTGAAAAAGGTACTGAGCCCGTGTGACTAACATAGATCAGAATAATGGGTTAAGATAAGTCATAAGAACTAATAAGTAGCCTGACCAAATGGGCCAATCAGTTTATAACCTTATGGAGTCCTGTGTGTGATTTTCTTTGTTGCTTGCCAGCTGTTGGGGTACCAGGAGGGACTGAAACCCCAACAAGCCGGCCCTCATGTTACAAGGGACTGATGGATTTTGGTACATTTTCATACCTGGAAATGGTCTCACACCTTTTATCCTGCAAGTATCATTTATGCAACCTAACATATTCACATGTCCTGTGAAATAGAGCGGATTACCTTTGGTTGGTTGCTTTATTTTTCTTACTATCATTCTAAACATGAAACAATAGAAAAATTACTGTTTTATAGAAGAACTATCTTATGACAAAGCAAAATGCAGAATTATACAAAGTAGAAATTAAGTAGCAAACATCATCATATAATATATCACATGCTCACTTTGGCAGCACATATACTAAAATTAGAATGATACAGAGAAAAATAACATGACCTCCAGGCAAGGGTGACTTGCAAATTCATGAAACATTCTATGTTTTTTCACTTTTCTTTGAGGATGTGGTGACAGATAGGCTTCCCATGGGTCAGTGGATGATCCAACATCCATGTGCATATGGAAGTACTGATTACACTCAGTAGGTTGTTTTTTAAAAGGATATGAAATTAAAATGTTTTGGAGAATGTTGGGCCAAAATTATCTCAGGGCCTGTACCTCGAGGTCTGTAGGACAGAGAAAAGCCTGGCTCAAGTTTGAGAGATAGTCTCAAAGTTACTGAGGATGAGACAGCAAAATTTAGGTAGATGCCCCTCCAGCCAGAGGATGCCTGTTGGCTGTCTCTCATTGACTGGAGGTACCCCCATATCACACAATGTCACTTAGCCTATATAAATTGATGATCACACTAATAAACCGAGTTCCTTCTTTGACTTGACTCCCTATCATGTCTGATTTTCCTTCATCGTGGGGATGTGAATCTGATTGTTCTGCATCATGGGGCTTCAGAACGGGTGGATAGCACACTCACCTTTCCCTGGGGAATAAGGCTAAGGAGGACTGGCAACTGGTGCCAGAACATGAGGTGACTGGTCCAAGAGCAAAGCGTTTGTGTGAGTGGAACCCCACAATGGTTAATGCAACTTACCACAAAAATGACCCAGAACTTAAGGCACTGAGATATATGCTACTATCCCAAAGCCTGGAATTATCAGATCAAAATGCAATCCAGGTAGGAGAGGATATAATTACCCTGGACACCTGGAATCTTTTCTCATGGGACACATGGAACTGGGTGGAAACTGGTCAAAGAAAGGGAAAATCACTTTGATATACCCACACCACACACTATTTACAGCTCTTAAGGCATGTTTTCACCCCACTGCTCTGCCACCCCAAAGGTGGGTAATGAAAAGGTCAAAGATCGGGAGTGGTCTGAAGAATCCAAAAGAAACCAATTAACCAAAAGAATTGGAGAAAAGGAGACAGAAAAGCGGGAAGAAAAAAAATGAGTGCAATTTACTGAAGAGTGGTCCCAGGGGGAAGGAATAAGGCAGGCAGAGGCAAAGACAAAAAAGAAAGTAAATAATGCCTGTGACAAGAAGTGGTGGCCTCCTTATGGCCCAGCCACCCTGGAAAGGATAAAATGGGAAAGGGAAATGGGACAAATAAGGGGACTCCATCTTTGCCAGGAGGAAATGAATATACCAACCTTCGGAAAGAACTGCAAAGTTGAGACTCTCACACAGAGGAAAGTGGGGTGGAACATCCTGGTGGTCCAAATCTTACTCACACTGAGGACTATAGGTCTAAACTAAGGTTTGGACTCCAAGCCTTCTTGGTCAATGTTGTCCCCAGTCTGGGATCCTTGAGAATCTAAGGATCTGAATGAATTGAGGAAGGCAGTAGCTGAGGATGGCCCCAGCTCCCCTTGGGCCATGACCCTCTTTCGGGAGGTAGCCTACCATCCTTGTGTCCCCAAGGACTGGTATGGTCTGGCAAAGGCTACCCTGGGGGAATCCTGGTGTGGAAGGTCCTTCTGTCTATGTGTTGCTTTTATTGGTTAATGTATAAAGAAAACTGGCTTGGCCTATAGCAAGGTAGAACTTAGTTAGGTGGGAAAAACTAAAATGAATACTGGGTGTAAGGAGTCAGGGAGAAGCCATGGTGCTGCCACCAGAGACAGACGTGTTGAAAATTTGCCAGTAAACCACAGCCTCGTGGTGATACACAGATTAATGTAGAATATAAGAGTTAGTCAAAAATACACTTAAGCTATTTGCCAAACAGGATTGCAAATATTACAGTTTCAGTGTGGTTATTTCGGGTCTCAGCTGCTGAGCAGTTGAAACAACCAAACAGCCTTCCTACAAAAAACTGGTGCCCAACATGGTTGACTAACTCCATGTAAAAACCTAAGAAAGCTTGGAAAGGAATTCTAGACACTAAAAAACAAAGTTCTGTCACATTTTATTTTCAGATGGACTCTGCTTGCTAGCAGCAGGCTGCAGCTCCTTTAAGAGAGTCTTCCTGATTCAGCAGTAGCAGAAAAAAAATGAAATTCTGGCTTTCTGGGCTGTGCTGTCAGCACAACTTTTGGCTCTTTCAGAAGGCTAAGCATTTAAATGGGGTTTGTGAACAGAGTGCCAGAACATGCTTAATGGCAACACAGACTAGCTATGTGCATAAATATGGGCCTGTGAGCATGGCTCTCAGAGGCAGCAAACAGCTCTGCCATGCTGGACTGGGCAGAGCAAGCAGACAGGACCTTGTTTGCCCTAATTTGTGTGCCCTACAAGGCTGCCACTTAGGCTTTAAGAAGTGCTTAGCCATGGTCAGAAAAGGATTACACATACATAATAAGGACAGATTCAGATATATAAGACCTGTAAATGAGACACAATGTGTTTAACAAATGTACATAGGCTTGGGAGAGAAAAAAATGTATAGACAGTTATGAAAAGAAGTAAATGGTTTAAAAAAATAAAGTCTTTAAAGAAACATAGGCAGTCATAGATTAAAGAAGTAAAGATAATAAAAAACATTAAACTTGTAGAAAAAGTAATAAAGTAAAAAATAAACCATGGAAAGATGAAAAATACAGAGAAAGTCTGGATTATGTTTACTATTGTTTTTTCTTTGAATTTTTGACTTCAAAGAGATCTTTGATTCTCAGGGCTGCTAAGATAAACCTACATAAAGGTATCTTGACTTCAAAATTTGGATCTAAGGATATGTTGCTTTGAAAAAGAGATTCTTCTTTTGTTTCCACAGAGGATGAGAACCTGTGGAATCCTTATAGACTAATGTGGTTTGATGGACCAAGATCCCTTGAAAGGTCACCTTGAACACCCTTCATAAAATTACTTTGCCCAACAAAAAGCAGGAAGCAATTTGGAGAGAACTATGCCCATAGTCCCAAGTATTGTTTATAAATGTTTGTTTACATTTAAAGAGGGATATGCTATAGTGATTTGCATTGGTATAGATTTTGCTTTATTAATAGAAATTTAATGTCAATTTTGTTATATTACATATATATATTTCTGCTATTGATTAATGTATTATGTTTATGTAGCTCATTTAAAAATGTAATGTATAATTAAGAAGTATAGGTTAATAGAGAATCATCTATGATAGTCAAACTTGTAGTCATGTTAGTTAGGTTTTCTAGATATACACAGATATATTTCAGTTAGATAGGTATCCTTCAAATCTTTCATAGGCTTTCAAAATAGAGCATTTAAAATGTTTAAGAATTTAGGACTTTTCATGACAGTGAGATACGTCTGCTCCTGGCAGCACAATTACTTCAAGAGGAAGATGGGCATCAAAGAGGCTCTTTATGGAGTTTGCTAGCTATTTGGGCAAGAAACTGCTCTTTCCTGGACTGCTTGATGGTATTCTGTGTGAGCTGGACATGTAGTGACCCACAGTGAAATGACTGCTGAACTTGTCTAAAGGTGAGATGGTCCTTCAGAGTTCCTGCTTCATTAAAAAGTCTGAAAGAAAATACTGTAGGACACAGAAGAAAGTGACTGACAAACTGCCAATATGAGTAGAACTGTCTTTGAAATTTCCTAATTTATAGAAAAGTCCGCTGGATACTATGGGCCTATAGGCTAAATATGGATGCCCCAATGGCACAGAAGAACTTTGGTGTCTGTCCAGGCAGTGTGAGATGTCTCTGTCAATTCTAGAGATTTGGAAGTTGCTTACAATGGACTTCCTGTTTACATAAGTAATATCATATCCTTTGGAAGTCTTTGATGGAGTTGAAGCATATGTAGTTATATAGTTTTCCTTAGTTATGATAAAAGATAAAATAGATATAAATATTGTAACTGTAATACTTGCTTAATAAATGTTTTGTTATATGTAATTTTCCTATGTTAAAGTTAAAAACTTCCTTTATATTTAAACAGAAGGGCTGAAATAGTGTAGGAGGTCCTTCTGTCTATGTATTGCTTTTATTGGTTAATGAATAAAGGAACTGTCTTGGCCTATAACAAGGAAGAATTTAGTTAGGCAGGGAAAACTAAACTTAAATGCTGGGAGAAAGGAGTTGGAGTCAGGTAGAAGCCATGGAGCTGCTGCTGGAGACAGACATGCTGAATCTTTGCCGGTAAGTCACAGTCTCGTGATGATACATAGATTTATGGAGATGGGTTAATTTAGGATATAAGAGTTAACAAGAAATACGCTTAAGCTATTGGTCAAACAGTATTGCAAATATTACAAGTTCTGTGTGGTTATTTGGGTCCGAGCAGCTGGACTGAGTCTGTGCTGCCAAGCAGCTGGAACAACCATGTGGCCTTCTTACAACAGGATTCCAATACGTTAAATAGATGGCCTTCTTTAAGGAGGTCTGTCACACTAGGGCAGAGTTCAGTAGAGTGGCCGACCCCCCAATTCCCATCACTTATCTGATAGTAACTGGTACAAGGGAAGGCTTTTCCACTGGGGTCCAATAAACCACAATTGCATCTCCATATTGGGACCAAGTTAGATAAGCAGGCCTGGAAGCCTGGGCCAAGTTAGAGGAGGAACCTACTGAATCACCTAGCTGGCACAATGCAAAAACCAGGGTAGCCGCTTCCAGACTTTATTGTCCATGTACAGACTAGTCTTGAGAGGAAATTCCTCCCCCCCACCATGAGTTTAGAGACCCCTAGTCTGAGATGGTATGAACCAAGATGCTAGGATGGGTTATGCTGGCCTTAGGGAAATGTCCATGAGTCAATGGGTTGTGGCATTTCAGAATGTTGGGACCCAGTCACATACCAACCAGACTCTTGTGGTGGCCCTTCAGGCCCAGACCCAAGTTCTAGCCTCTTCTATTACCACAAAAGTAGAGGCCACTGTCTCCAGTTTCCCCCTCCCATTAGGTGGATACCTGGTAAGCCAGTATGTGTGGAGCAGTGGCCATTACCTGAACTTAAACTTCAAATGCTCAAGGGAAATGTATGTTTGTGACTATAGGCACATATTCTAAGGCATATTGGGCTACGACCCACTTAGGGGAGAAGGCAACCCATGCCAAAAGCTATTTCTTACAATATTTTGCTATGTTGGGACTACCACAACAGGTCAAGACCAACAACAGCCCCTGTTTTATAAGTAAAGCATTAAAAGAATTCTATTCTTCCAGAGATAGAATATATCTCATACTACCAGGATCCCATACAATCGTCAGGGTCAAGCAATTGTTAAAAGGCATCACCAATATCTCAAAGAGGTCCTTATAAAACAAAAAGGGGGAGAAGTCTCCCTATCTACAACTGCAAAAGGTGTAATTAACCATCAATATTGTAAATTTTCAAAAATCAGATGAACAAAATAGATTCCAGAAACATTGGGGATTTCTACCAATGAGGCCCTGCCTAAAGGATAGGTGCAAGGATCCTCTCATTACCCAATGGAGGGGCCCAGATCCCTTGTTGACACAGGACTGAGGATATGGATGTGTCTTCCCAAACAGAGGGGAAACACCTCTTTGGCTACCCACTTATAACTGAAAATTTCTTCCCATCCCTCAGGACAATGGGAAAGACCAAGCTGACCAATACAGAAAGAAAGAGATCATGTTGGACAACCCTTAAATTCAAACACAAGAAAAGAAAAATCACCATTGTCCAAGGGAGACAGACCCTTGAGGAAAGTGTTGCTCCTATGTGCCAAAAGGCAGAGGTCAAACATCAGGTTAGGTCACCATGTCCGGGGTGTTGCTGTTTGAGAAGTCTGGTTTAGGATCCCTCCAGTGCCAGAGCTCAACAAGATCCACATCACCTTCTATGTTTGCCCTATATAAGGTAAATATTTTTTAATTCCTTTTACGTGTGTATATGTAAATTTTAGAAAGCTTCTATGGTAGTAGGTTCTCAAATTACTCCTTTTAAAGGTCTTAGGAATTATTTACTCCTTCTCATATTCTTTCCTCTTCCATGCTTTCCTTTCCCCAAAATAAATTTAACCCTTCCTGTCCCACTAGCTGACTGAAGTATAGAAAAAAAGAGACTACAGAATATCCAGTTCTAAATTTAACAAAGATACTACAACCCTCCACCCAATGTTCATCTATAATTGTAGAAGGGGAATGAAAAGTAAATAAGAGTCAGGGTAGTGGAAAATTATAAGGAAACAGCATCATTTGAACATAGTAGAACTATAGGTAATCACAATGATCGTGACACCAATTATAAGACTTGTGCAAACTCAAGCTAGACCAATTCTAAGCATGGAGAGGGGAGTTGGGCATAAAATCACCCCTACCTGTGAAGCTATTGGTTATTGCCAGTGGCTGGAAAAGATAAAGTCATTTTTTTTTTCTAACAGTATAGCCCTTGCTAAATTGACCACAAATTAGTGAATGGTCACAAATCTAAGAAAGCATCTTTAATAAATGGTGCTGGTATAACTAGATGTCAACCTGCAGAAGAATGAAAATAGATCCATATCTATCATCATGCACAAAACTCAAGTCCAAATGGGTTAAAGACCTCAACATTCATCCGACCACATTGAACCTGATAGAAGAGAAAGTGGGAAGTAGTCTACAAGACATGGGCACTGGAGAGCACTTCCTAGGTAGAACCCTAGTAACACAGACAATAAGAGCAACAATGAATAAGTGGGACCTCCTGAAACTGAGAAGCTCCTGTAAAGCAAAGGACACTGTCATTAAGACCAAAAGGCAACCTAATGATTGGGAGAATATCTTCAACAACCCCTCATCAGACAAAGGTCTGATCTCCAAAATATACAAAGAACTCAAGAAACTAGACACTAAAACTCTAATTAACCCAATTAAAAAATGGGGTACTGAACTGAACAGAGAATTCACAACAGATGAACTTCGAATGGCCAAAAGACACTTAAGGTCATGCTTAACCTCCTTAGCGATCACAGGAAAATGCAAATCAAAACCACTTTGAGATACCATCTTACGCCTGTCAGAATAGCTAAACTCAAAAACACCAATGAAAGCCTATGCTGGAGAGGATGTGGAGTGAGGGGAACACTCATCCACTGTTGGTGGGAATGCAAACTTGTGCAGCCACTGTGGAAATCAGTGTGGCGCTTTCTCAGGAAACTGGGAGTCAACCTCCCTCAGGACCCAGCAATTCCACTCTTGGGAATATACCCAAGAGATGTCCTATCATACTACAAAAGCATTTGTTCAACTATGTTCATAGCAGCACTATTTGTAATAGCCAGTACCTGGAAACAACCTAGGTACCCCTCAATAGAAGAATGGTTAAAGAAGGTATGGAACATATACACATTGGAGTTTTACTCAGCAGTAAAAAACAATGACATCTTGAATTTTGCATGCAAATGGATGGAAATAGAAAATGCTTTATTGAATGAGGTATCCCAGACCCAAAAAGAGGAATATGGTATGTACTCACTCATAAGTGGATTCTAGCCATAATTTAAGGACTTCGAGCCTATAATTCGTGATTCTAGAGAAGCTAAATAAGAAGGTAAACCTAAAGAAAATAATATAGTTATCCTCCTGGATATTGGAAGTAGACAAGATTTTCAGGCAAAACTTGGGTGCACGGGGGTGGGGGGTGGGGTGGATGTAAGGGGAGATGGGTAGAGAGAGGGAAGAAGGGGAGGATTGGGGAAAGCTTGGGGGAATGGGGTGGGTGGGATGGAGGAAGGGTGGATATGGGAGCGGGGAAGTAAATATCTTAATTAAGGGAGCCATTTTAGGGTTTGCTAGGGACTTCTCTCTAGAAGGGGTCCTAGATCCAAGGAGAGGTCCCCAAATTGTTCCTTGGGCAGCAGAGGAGAGGGTGCCTGAACTGGCCTTGTCCCATAGCCACACTGATGAACATTTTGCATATCACCATAGAACCTTCATCTGGCGATGGATGGAGATAGAGACAGAGACCCACATTGGAGCACTGGACTTAGCTCCCAAGGTACAAATGAGGAGCAGAAGTAGGGAGAACATGAAGGAACTCAGGACCATGAGGGGTGCGTCCACCCACTGAGACAGTGGGACTGGTCTATTGGGAGCTCACCAAGGCCAGCTGGACTGGGAGTGTTGGAGCATGTGATCAAACTGGACACTCTGAACGTGACTGGCAATGAAGGCTGACTGAGAAGCCAAGGACAATGGCACTGTATTTTTATTCTACTGCATGGACTGACTTTGAGGGAGCCTGGTTTGTTTGGATGCTCACCTTTATAGACCTGGATGGAGGGGGGAGGACCTTGGACTTCCCAAGGGGCTGGGAACCCTGACTGCTCTTAGGACTAGAGAGGGAGGGAGAGGTGGGGAGGGGGAGGGAAAAGGGAGGTAGGAAGGAAGTGGAAATTTTTAATAAATAAAAAAAGGAAAAAAGAATATTTTGGTATGCAAATTTGTCCTCATGTTTTTTTTTATTTATTTACTTATTATGTATACAATATTCTGTCTGCAGACCAGAAGAGAGCACCAGACCTCATTACAGATAGTTGTAAGCAACCATGTGGTTGTTGGGAATTGAACTCAAGACCTTTGGAAGAGCAGGCAATGCTCTTAACCGCTGAGCCATCTCTCCAGCCCCTGCCCTCATGTTTTTTTTTAAAGCTGCATAAAGTTAGATATAAAAGCTGAAAGGTTCTGTTCCTGTCCTGTAGCACCCGTGCCACTACAAGATGGTATGCAAGCCAGGAACCAGGCTTGAGACTTAAAAACACGTAGACAAAGACAGACAGGGAGACAGATGGATGGACATGGGTCATCCTTGATACAGGAATGCCAAATTTATTGTGCTCAGGGGCAGCTTATATAGGGCTACTTAGCCATGCCCAGCTCTTTGGATCTTTCAGCTACAGACTCGATCTCATGCTCAGAGCAGCTGCAGGCACAGTGTTTAGCTCAGTTCACTCCAGCAAGCAAAGGGTCTGAGGCAAGCAAAGAATGTCAAGGGGCCAGGAATCTGCAGCTCCCAACAGTTAGATGCATGGGAAATGAAGGGTAGATCAGGAAAGAGTTGGGGGAAGGTGTGGTGATTTGAAAGAAAATAGGGAGTGTAAGTATTAGGAGGTGTGGCTCTGTTAGATTAGGTGTGACCTTGTTGGAGGAAATGTATCTAATCTTCACAAAAAACTATGCACGGACCACATTGTTGCTATTTATAAAGAGATAATAAATACTTACAAAAGTAAAAAAATAACCTACCACAGTCAAGTTGGCTTTATCTCGAGATACAAGGATTGTTCAACATTCATAAGCTAATAAATGTGATGAATTATACAAATGGACACAAAGATAAAAATTAAATTGCCATCTCATTAGATTCCAAAAAGGCATTTGAGAAAACTCAATGTTATTTCATGGTAAAAAGTTCTTGAGAAAATAGAACTGGAGAGAACATACCTCAAAATAATAAAGGCTTTCGATATGACAAAGACACAGACAATATTATCATAAATGGAGAAAAACCTGAAATCATTCTGCTAAAAATCAGGAATAATATAAGATTTCCCATTATCTCTGTTCATTTTCAATGTAGGGCTAGTAATAAATTAAACAAGAAAATGAAATTAATGGGATGCAAGTAGCAAGCAAAGAAGTAAAATTATACTTATTTTTAGATGGTATGATATCATACACAAGAGACTGCAAAATCTCTACCAAAAAACTCTAGAAATCCCAGCAAAATGGTAACATTACAAAGTCAACATAAAAATTCCTTAGACTTTCTGTATATCAATATCATAGATACTGAAAGAGAAATGGAAACACCATACTCACAATAGCCTCGAAAAATAAAATCATCTAAGAATAAACTTAATCAAGGAAGCTAAATATCTCTATAATGAAAATGAAAATTTAATAGCTGAAGAAAGAACTAGAGAAAGACAGCAGAAGATGAAAAAATTTCTCAGTCTCATGGATTGGTAAAATAAATATTGTGAAAATAGACACGGCTCAATTTATAGATTTAATGCAATCCAAACCAAAATCCCAATGATATCTTTTTACAGAAAAATATCCTAAATTCATATGGAAACACAAAGGACTCCAGATAGCAAAAGCAGTCCTGAGCAAAAAAGAATAATGCAAGAGGAATTAACATACCAGATTTCAAGCTATACTTCAAATTCATAGTAATAAAATCAATAAGTGAAAAAAATCATAAAAAGGATGTAAGGATAAAAATCAAATAAAAATAGCATAGTACTGCCACAAAAACAGATAAACGGAACAAAATAGAAGAGACACTCTTGAGTGCATATAATTAAAATCCTATTATATTTACCAAGAAAAAACACACAATGCAGAAAATATAGCATCTTCAACAAACGGTGTGGGGAAAATTGGATATCCAAACATAGAAGAATTTAATTAGATCCATCACAAAATTAGATCAACCACATTAGATCCATCTATCATCCTGCACAAAACCAAATGCCAAATGGATTAAAGACCTCAATATGAAACCTGAAATACCAAAAGAGCTAGAAGAACACATAGACACAACACTAAAAGATAGATGAGTAGGAAAGGCCTTTCTGAATAAGACTTCATGACTAGATAATTAAGGTTATGAATTGGAAAATGAGACTTCCTAAAACTAAAAGGCTTCTGTATAGAAATCAACAAAATGAAGAGAAAAACCACAGAGTGGCAAAGAATATTTGTCAATTATCTATCTTTTAGAGGATTAATATCCAGAATACATAAAGAACTTAAAAAGATGGGCTGAAGAAAACAAATGATCCAGTTAAAAATGAGCAATGATCCTGACCAGGAAGTTCTCAAGAAATAAATAAAAGTGGCTAAGAAAAATTTTGAAATGTGTTCAACATCCTTAGCAATTAAAGAGATAAAAATTAAAATTATTTTTGTGATTTATTTTCATTCCAGGTTAAATGGCTAAGATTTAAGAAAACAGTCAACAATTAATGCTGGAAGAATATGAGAAATTTGGAACCAAGCTACCTGGAAATCAGATTGGAGAAGTCTCAAAAACTCAAATGTAGACCTACTATATGACTCAGCTATACTACTCCAGTTGAGTTTACAGATGCTTGCCCAACCATCCAACCATGTTCATTGTTGGTTTATTCATAATAGCTAGGTAATAGCTAGGTATTGGAAACAATGCAATACTCTTCAACTGTTGAATAGATAATGAAAATATTATATATATATATATATATATATATATATATATATATATATATAGATTCAGCTGTAAAGAAGACTGAAAGTAGAAAAGTACAAGGGACCATTTCTAAGGGAGGTGAACAGCAGAAAGTAGGGAAAAAGGAAAAGGGAGTCTCTAATTAAAGAGTGAAAAAGAGATAAATAAAAGTAAAGGAGGTAGAAGGGTAAAACAAATGTAAATATGTGTTAAAAAATCTCTTAAGGAATTATTCTATTACCTACTCACTTAAATATTCTGATACAGGTTAGTATGTGTATGTATATACATATATAGTTTAAATGAATCTTTCTCAACTAGACTGAAAACCCTTCCTCCAAGAACCAAAGAATACATACCAAAATCCCGGTACCAGGTATAAGAATCCCTTTTTCGAGTGATTGGTCATTGTTGCCTAAGATACTCCCAAATCATACACAGTGTTGCATTTTGCATCTGGTTGCCCCACAGAGCTATACCCATAAAGTCTCACCAATACAGCTGCCTAAACATGAGCTGAATAAAGGCAACCACAATAGACTTGCTAAAGTGGATGGACAAGAGGCCACAAAGCTTCACCCCTACTCAAAGAACTAAAGGCAACTAAGGATAACTAAGGAATGATGAGAGTGGGAGAAACCGTCTTCCCAATGGACAACCACACTAATTGGTTAACTAATACCAAAAGGTCAGACACATATATAAGTAATATACAGACTGAGCAGATCATATCTAGGAATATATATATATATATATATATATATATATATATATATATATACATTTACATATATTCATTTAAAAGCAATCAATGAAGAGGCTATGAATTTGAAAGATAGCAAGGAAGAACATGTGGGAGGGATTTGAGAGATACTAGGGAAATAATAAATTATGTAATTATAATCTCAAAAATAAAAGAAAAAATGAAATTGTGAAATTTGGAGACAATGGATAGATTAACCCATAATTCTTGTCTATGTTTAGCCATGTGGCTTGGTACCTTTTCTCAGTGAGGCATTCTCATCTTGCTTCCTTTGCATCTGCCTGGTGACTGTATCTCTGCATTTCCTCTTCTCAGAAATCTTCTAGTCTGGTTGCCTCGCCTATACTTCCTGCCTGGCTATTGTCCAATCAGTGTTTTATTAAACCAATACTAATGCCAAATCTTTACACTGTACAAGAACATTATCCCAAAGCAATAGTGAGGTGGGGGGAAGTTCTAGAAAAGACAAAATATGACACAGGTGCTATGAAGAGGGAAACCTTGAAAAAAAAACCTCAAACAAAAGAGCATGTTTCAGTTTCCCTTAATTATCCCATAGAATTTGAACACCCTATTACTGAAAACACCATATAGTTCAGACTAAGGATTTGGAAGAATTGAACTGGAAATTGGAAATGATCTAGAAGCCTATTCCCTAAGAATTAGCTCTCATAATATCCAAAGTTGTTATGCAATCAGACAAGGGAGAAAGTAGACACTAGTCTTAACCATCTGTAAAGCCTATGAACCACAGTGATGACCATCATGGTAAAATATTTCCAAGAGTGCAACAGTGGATTTTATATCTAGACAGCAATGGCTGTCTAATTGGACTTACGTACCACTCAGTAGGAGGCAATTCATGCCCAGTACTATAAACTTAGCCAACACCTGTGGTTGGTGAGGCCATGTAGCCTAGAGAAGAATCTATGATTGCCACTTTCCTACACCAGTATAATTCTAAAATACTTATCCTTATATCTAGAGAGAAGTGTGATTCTCATCCTTCATCAATGAGACAGACCTCTTTTTGTGGCAGACAGGATAATTACAGAGAGCAACAACTGGTCAAAATGTAAAGATCAACTGACTGTGGGATGTATGCCCCCAATTAAAATTTCTACGATAAAACCCCTACACCTAAGGCTCAGGGAACATCGTATAAGACCAGTTGGAAAGATTGTAAAAGCCAGATGACAGAATGGTCAGCTGTGAGATACTTTTTCAATATATATGAGAGGATGATGCACCATTGAAATCTTAGCACTTGGGCTGTCTAAAGATGACTTGTACAATGACAACACAATTTGACATGTCAGTGTAGATGTGGGTAATCACACAAGATTCCACCTTTAGATGAAGATCTATGTGCAATTAATAGCTACTAAAAATGGAGAATGCATCTTCTCTAAGGATGGCCTCTAACTTGGTTATCCAATCCTAATCTCCAAACACATACACATATGAGCAACAGTAAATGGACTCAGTAGGTTATATACAATAATAATTGATGAAGAGGTCATGAATTTGATGAGTTGGAGAGGAAAGAGGGTGAGGTAGATATGATGTAAATACAGTACTCATTAATAAAACTCAAAATAAATATAAAAAATAAAAATATAAGCTAAGCTCTATAATTCCTTATTTTCTTTCAGTATTTTAAGTTAATGAAACACTATATATATATGGTATTTTAAAATGATTAGACTGTATTTTCTGATACTTCTTATATTCCCATAAAATTATGTGATATTAGTACAAAATTTTAATCATTCACTTCCTTTTCTCTAGAAACCTATAATTTTGTTTCATTTTGTTTTGTTTTTTGAAACAGAGTTTCTCTGTGTAGCCCTAGTTGTCCTGGAAGTTGTTCCCTGGACCAGGCTGTCCTCAAATTCACAGAGATCCCCCTGCCTCTGCCTTCCAAGTGCTGGGATTACAGATGTGTGCCACTATTTCCAGCTAGAAAACTGCATTTATATCATTGTTAATATGTGCTGCTAAAATCAAAGTGGAATTTCATTATAAACAAAGAATGCTTTGAATGTTTTCACATGCAGTGGAATTTTATGAAAATATTTATAAAGACATTTTATGGATATTTCATTTCTTACTATTCTGAACCAAAACCTTTTTAAAACCAAAATTCAAATTAAATACATCCACAAAACTAAATATAATTACATATTACAAATGATGTTAAAAATCATATTTAAAAACAATAAAAACTAATGTTCTGGGTCATGAGAGGGGTTAAGCATAACCTAGGCACTCTGCATAGTTGTGAACATGCCATGGCAGTATTCTTAAATAGTTGCTTTGAATAACAACAAATAAGATCGTGGTTAACATCCATTAGGCAAACTCATAAAAAAATACCATGCTCTGACAGGCAAGAAAGAAACTGACAGTCTGTTCCTTTTCTTTTTCTTTTCTTGCCCCAGAACTTTATTACTTGGTGGCTCATATCTCCCTGGCTAGAGGAATTGTAAAGTTGGATGAAAAATTAGCTGCTCTATTTATTTTTTGGGCATTATTTATGACTAGTTGAGTGAGTGGACACAGCAATTGATAGATACATCATTTGATGGATAGCAAATTTGTAACTAACACTATTATAAGTGGATGCGGTAGAGGAGCACAAACTTCTACATTTATCCATAAGAAGTTGCTTGTCAATAGAACACTTGCTTTACATACTCAGTACTGCAGAAACTGAACGACAAACAAAAACTGGTTGGTGTCTAAAAATACATGTTTGCAAGTATCAAAGTAGGCAATAATTCATCCTTTTTCTCATGAAGACAAATCAGTTGTTTCTGTAGAAAAGTAGGAAAGCAAAGACCAAAAAAATGGGGGGGGGGAATAGACGTTAGATAATGGGTACCAAATTACAGGTAATTCTGAGGAATTAATTTTGGAATTCTATAAAACAACAAGATAACTATAGTTTACAACAATTTATAATGCATATTGAAACAGCCAGCAAGATAATATATCATGAATGCTTAGAAATAAAAAATCATAGAGATCAAAATACTAATTATGTTGAATTGGTCAATATATATTGTATACACATAATAACTTGTCCTTTCCTACCTCATAAGCATGAATAACTATAACAAACCAATTAAAGATTAACTACAGAAATTCAAAATTATATATACATATATGTATATGAACTTTAGGCTATTTCATTAAGGTGTGAACTTTGGGTTGACTGCATTCACTATTTTTTTTAAAGGGAATGGCATAATATAAATGATGTGACCAAAAATGAACAAGTACATAAGCAAAAGGAAAAGAAAAATAGGGAAAGGGGGGAAAGAAGGAAGAAATGGAAAGTCGATAACAAAAAGCTCGGAAACAGTCTAATCTTAATGTCCTTTCTTTCGGAGAGAGAACAGTTTGGAGGAGTTGATCAGGAGTAGGATTTTGAGACTATGCTATCTTACCGGCTATAAGGAAGAATAACCAAAACCTGGACGTTGGACCCTAAACCACTCCATATATATCCAAACGTCAGAAAACGTGAGCCACAAACACCATAATATTAGTAAAACCAAACTGACAAAGCATGGTGAATATGACATGTACATGATGTGCTACCAATGGCTTTTTTTTTGGTTTTGGTTCCTTAAACAGATTCTCTTTTTCGATGAATTGTTTTATAAATCATGAGCATCTGCAACCAAATTGCACCAGTGAACCTCATAAAAGAGCTTCCCTGAGAATAGATGAGAGATGTTAACACAACAAGAATATTTTCCTCATTTTATATAATGGCTTAAAGGATTTTTATATTTAAAAATATTTCAAATTGCCATTTTCTTATTGGAGAATCACTAGGAAAATGACATTGTAGAATCTCTTTAATAAACTGTATAACTCTAGTTATTGGTCTTAGAAGGCATTTTGAAAGCAAAATGTTACAATAACCTTCAGCTATGTGACCAAATCTCAAGCATTATAAAAAAAGTGATATATGCTGTTTTATTTTCCCAGCAGCCTTCAGAGCACCATCCAGCATGGTGAAAGCCAGTCATCAGAGAGGAAGTAAGTTTGATTTCTGCATGTCCTATGGCTCAAGTGTGTGGCATCCTCAGCAGTAGGGACTTACTTTCCTTAATGTTCTGGCGGCTACCCAAGAACAATGACAATAACCTGCATTGTATGGATATCAATATCCCAAGACTCAGGGATCACAGAATGGCTGAAAGACTGTAAGAATCAGAGGTTTGCGGGGACCTGTAACAATAGTGCTTTCTTAATATGAAAAGGCCATTACACACATGACCTCACAGTAGCTGTGTCTGCATACTCAAACCCTGCACGAGGTCAAGTCAGCAAAAATTCCAGCAGGTATCAGGGCTGAGATCACGAGCTAGGAAGCTACTTGAAATTGATGGTTACTGAAGGAGGAAGAGTTCGTTTATTTCAGGGATGTGGCCCCTAGTTGGTTGTCCATGCTCTTCTGGATTGCCATATATCAATTTAGAAACTGGTAGCAAAAAATGAACTCAACAGATTAATAAAAGAGGACATGAAGTTGGGAGAAGTGGAAGGAATAAGGGAAGCAATGGAGGGGAGAGAGTAAAAGGTAGATGTGATCCAAACACATTGTATACGTGTATGGAATTCTCAAAGAATGAAAGGATGGCACTCTCTTTACCTAGTTTAACAAATAATTTGAAATAGTCAAGATGAAGAAATTAGAACCCTCTAGGTATTTCATGAGGGGGTGAAGGTAGCTGAAAAGTATAACCTCATGCAGTTCTCCACAAAGCAGCAGTTGTATTTTTCCTACTATGTTGTAGTACAATTTAGTTGTTGAAATCTCTCCTTAACTTTGTGGGGTTTTTCAAGACTTGAAAACTCTGAGTAGAACAGGTAATAAGAGAAAGGAAAATAAAGTAAGCTAGAAATATGAACAGCTTGAGCCTCTGTTATGAATTCATAACTGCCTTAAATTTGGAAGAATTACAGTGGGATTTAGAGCTATTGGGATGCATTTGCATCTTGATCTGGTCTTTTAACGACTAAGCAAAACTAATTTACTGACTCTTTCCTTCACAGGAAACAAAAGCATACTGCTACTTTTCTAATGTGTTACATAAATGTAGTATATCATGGGAACATAGAGTTAAAGTTTTTAATTTTAATCAAAGCCTGACAAGTTGACATCTGTCCTCCAACAAAAGCAAGGATATAATACAGACCAGCATAGCAGTTTTGTTTCTTCCTATTTTCACATTCTAAGAATACAATATCTATGAAGATGTGAAATATATTGAAAATTGAAAAAGAGATCTAAATTAAGTTCATTCAGGGAATACCTTTACTAATACATATTTAAGTGCTCCCTTTTACTCTTTTGAAATTTTACATTTTGAAATTAAACTAGAGAAGCAAGATTTTCTTATAGTTATATTGTGGGATGCTGCCAAGAAAGTGGAGAGCTGGTTTACAAAAGCTCTGCTTTATAATTATTAGTACTTCCCAATGAGTACAAAATAGCAATCAATTATACCCCTTTCTTCTCTTTTCATGATAATCTCTTTTGACTGTGTATTGCTTCAGATCAAATTGCTTAACACTAAAAAATTTCAATAATACTAAGTTATTATGATGTTTACCTTTATTTTGCAATTTTAGTTGATGGTTTCTCCATGAGTGATGTTGTGACTTGAATGAGAATGGACTGATCACCTTATGTATTTGAATACTCAAGCCTCAGTTAGTAGAAATTTTGGGGAAGGATTAGGAGGTGTGTTCATATTGGAGGAAGCCTGTTCCTCGGGACAGACAGGTTTTGAGGTTTCAAAACCCGTGGTATTCTCAACTAGCTCTCTCTGCTTCATGATGCTTATGAATCAAAATGTAAGATCTCTGTTACTGCTTTAATACAATGACTACCTGCTGCCAAGATCCCTTCTATGAAAGCCATAGACTCTTCACCCACTGAAAATAAGCCTCAAATTAATTGCTTTCTTTCTATATGTTGCCTTGGTTATGGTGCTCTATCACAGCAATAAAAAAGTAAGAGAGAATTTGGTACCTGGAAGTGGGCTATTGCTGTCACAGTCCTGGCCATGACATTTTTGTGGAGGATTGTGGAAGACTTTGTAGCATTGGAGTAGGAATGCTCTTGAATGTTATAAGCTAGATTCAATGGCCATCTGAATAGGAGATTGGAAGACAGTGGTGCTAAGAGCAACATCGAATATGGATGCTGTCTTAGGGTTTGTATTGCTGTGAAAAGACACCATGATCACAGCAACTCCTATAAGAAAAACATTTAATTGAGGGGGCTTGCTTAAAGTTTAAGAGTTCAGTCCATTATCATCATGGTGGGGAGCATGGCAATGTGCAGGCAAACATGTTGCAGGCTACATCTTGACTTTGAGGCAACAGGAAGTTGACTGTAAACACTAGGTGGTACCCTGAGCATAGGAAACCTCAAAGCCTGCCCCACAAAGTGATGTACTAATAGTGCCGCTCCCTATGAGATTATGGAGGTCAATCACATTCAAATCACCACAGATGCTCAGATCAAGAAGTTTCAGAGCAGAGCAATATAAACAACTGGGGCAGAGACCATTCTTATGATCTTTTGGCAAAAAAATGACTGCCTTTTGCCCATGTCTTTAATCTTTAGATTAAATTTAAAAATATTGGATTAATTTCTTAGCAGAATGTAAAAGACAGTTTGACTCTCTAGCATGGTTATTAGCAATTACTCTTATGCAGGTTTACAAAGGAAAAGAACAATGAGGTTAAAAAGAAGTACAAATGTACAGTTTGAGGAAAAATTAACACCTTGAAATGTAACGTTTGAAACAAAGCTTGTGTTGAAAGAGATGAGCAGACTAAAGAAAGACCTGATCTGGAAAGGAACAAAAGGTGGGATGCCCTCAGGTAAAGAGAGTCCTTATCCAACCAAGTTTACAATATAGAAAAAGGAAAGGCTTATGCAAATGTGATTCAAAAAGTGAGCCAAGCTCATCTCAAGCATGGAGCCAAACTTAGCAGCAGCACCCAGCATCATGAAGGACACAAAAGTAAATGGGATGTGGATCATTCCTCCATGTTTGAAGAGATCTGCTGAGGTTTGGAGAGTGACAGGGGAGTCTCTACATGAAGGTCTTGAGAGACCATTGCATGAAATTTTGAAAGTGAAGCCTGGACTACATTGGAGACCCCATGATACAGGAGGTACTAGAGCTTTGGGATGTCTTCAAGGTAGAGCTGCAAACAAGGAATGGAAATAGCCCAAGACAGAGATATTTGTTGCAGGCTGAAAAGCTAAAAGGAAAGATTCATCTAAGTGGTGACATCAGATATGGAACTCTAAGATTCGAAATTTACCTTGTTGGGGTTTGATCTTGATTTGACCCAATATTTTTTTCTCTAGGTTATATTATTTTTTGCTTTGGGGATGGTAATATATATTCTATGCCATTGAAGGCTCAAAGAACATAATTTACTTTTTAAAAAAAAATCACAGAAGGTTATAGTTAAGAGATTACTTTGAGTCTCAGAAACAATTTTGGACTTTTAAGCTGTGGAGATTGAAAGACTATAGGGATTTTTAAAGTTGGACTAAATGGATTTTACATTAATATATGGCCACCAGTCTATGTGGGTCAGGTAGTAGAATGCTGTTGTTTGAAAGACGATGACTTCCATGGGCTCATATACTTGTATACAAGGTCCCCAGTTGGTGGAAATATTTGGGAAGGATTAGGAGGTGTGTCCTTTTTGGAGGAGATATTTTAGTTGGGTAGACGTTGACATTATAAAGACTTGAGATTCCTAGTGCCTACTCTGTTTGCCTCGTGGTTGTGGATCAAGATTTTAAGTCTCAGCTGTTGCTCTAGCACCATGCCTGCCCACCTGATGCCATGGGCTTTGCCATGATGCTCTTGGATTCTAAGCCTCTAAAACTGTTAGCCCCAAATTAAACTTTTTTTTTTCAGAAATTTCTTTAGTCATGGTGTTTTATCACAGCAATAGCAAAGCAACTATGGCAAAAATTGTAGATCCTGTTCATTGATGTGACATATCCCACAGAACTAAAAGCAGCAATGGTCCAATTGTAGGAACAGTTTTTTTTTCCCAAATACTCATTTGGGGAAACAGAACTACTTTCAGTCATGTTCAGGAATGCTTACAAATGTACACTAATCAGTGTAATAATTACTTTGCTGTGTGTCCTACAATAGGAAAAGTTTTAAGTTAATTCCTGGAAGTATAGTGAATAATCAGAATTCTACATGTTTTACCAAGCCTCATTTTTTTTTAAAAAAAAATTAATTAGCAGTAGCTGAGCAGTGATACCTACCTTTATATTTCATCATAATTTGTGAGTGGCATCAAACTCCAGGGAATAGCTGAGGAATTGCCTCACAATTGGAAGCAAAATTTCTTGGCTATATTAAAAATGCGGATGAGCTATTTTCCCCATAATACTCTCCTTTTAATATTACCTATTCAGTGCCTAGGGGTTCAATATCAAGAACTACAATAACACAGAGGAAATTGTTTTTGCTATATTACTTTAATGATGAATACATTCTACAATATCCTAATTTTGTAATCCTAAATATATGATGACGTTACATTTTCTTTGCAGACTGCTTAAGGACTGACTAACAACATAAACTACATTATCTTTTCAGTAGGTAAAATGTATTTATTTTTAATAGGCAAACACACACACATATATGTATATATATACTCTTTTGATTGTTGCTCTGGTTTTATATTTGTCTATTCTAGCTTTATATTTAATTTTGTCATTCTAACTATTCAATATTCATAACTATCAGTCTGTAATTTCTTTTTCTTTTCTCTGTTTTAGATCCTGACCTCAGGTTCCCCTCTCTCATTTCCTACCAGTACTTTCTCCCACCTCCCTTCTGCCCCTTCCCATCTATTCCTCCTCCATTTCTCTTCAGAAAAAAACAGGCCTCCCATGGATATCAACCAATCATAGCATATCAAGTTGCAATAAGACTAGGTGTCTACTCTTGTATTAAGGTTGAACAAGAAAACTCAGACTTCAGTTTTGATTCTTTATGAATTACTCAATCTCAGACATCCTGCTATTGTATTAAAAAAACTAAACCAATTGTTAAGATTAAGTCTTATTCACTTTCAGTAACTAGTGCACAACTTTATAATGACAACTTTATAATGTACACTCAATGCATTTTTGTGAATCAGTAAAGCATTGATTGATAATATAGTAGAAAACAAGTCAATATGGCAACATAATTGCCAGAATGTAGTCATTGAGGTTTTTTGGTATATCTGTATCTTACGTCTCCAAATGGTTGTTCTTAGTTCACCAGTAAAAGCATTTGCATTGCCATTTCAAGATTGGGTTTTACTTTGTTTTGGGGTCCTATGTATCTTTTGGGTTCAGCATGAATAAAGTACTGGGATGTGAATATTTATGAGGAATTCAGAAGGTAAGGATTACAGAGTATCTTGAGCAAAAAGCTCTGTATGAAATCCTTCTAAAGTATGAAGTAAGATGATATAGGAGCCCTCTATAGCATGAGTAATAAAAACCCAGAGACAGATAATATTGAGGTTCAATATGAAGAGCAGAAAATCAAAGTAGCCAGTCACTGGCTCTTACGTCTACCACAAACTGAAATGGTTATCCTGCTTCCACGAATACTCAGAATGAGACTGAGATTGTGATCTGTTTCCTCCCATTTTATTTTCCTCTCTAGTGTTGGGATTAAAGGCACACAGCACCACCACCCAACCTTTATGTGGCTGCTGGGATTAAAGTTATGTACAACCACTGCCTGACCTGTATGACGGGCGAGTGTGGCTGTTTTGCACTAACCTTCAGGCAAGTATTATTTATTAAAATACAAATAATACACCACTGTATTTCCCCTTTTTGACTAGAATAAAAAGGAAGGCTATAACTAATATAAGAAAACTACATACAATAAGTACAATAACTATATATAATAAATATATGGAGTAAATACATCAACAATGTCTAGTCTATTTTCACTTGACAAATTCAGAGAAAATACTTCATTATCTATCCTATCTTGGTAAGTCCAAAGTCTTTTACCTAAATTTACTTTATATCATAAGATGTTTTCTGTATCAGGTAAACAAGGAAAACTATAATTATAACTATCTAATCTTCAACTCCCTCAGAGACCCAAGAAGGAAATAATATTACCTGAGTGGGCAGGAAGTGCAAGCAAGCAACTTTGAAAAATTCTGAGAAATGACAGAAACAACTAGACAGTCACCCAAAGTTCCTCTGCAACATTGGGGCATCCATCTTTGGACTAGAGGCCTAGGATGTTTGACAGACTTTTCTGTGAAGCAGGGTTTTTGAAGGACTATCCTGCCTTGTATATGCAAGTTTTCACAGTTACTCTCCTTTGTGCCCTGCTTGTCCCATTGGGACAGCATACTATTAGCAATTGAGGCAAGGGCACTTTCTTGCCTAGTGCCTTAACTTTTGCCACAAAGAAAGAAAACTCCATGTGGATTTTCTTTGATGTCCATCATCATTTCTGAAATATTGATGCTGCCAGGAGCAGACATGTCTCATTGTCATAAAAAAATAGAAAAAATAAATCTATGTTATTAAAATATCTTAAACGCTATATTCTGTAGGTCTCTGAAGATGATCTGTATATTTAAAATATATCTCTGTTTGATCTTGAAAACATACCGAATATGACTACAAGTTCAATTGTAATAGGTGACTACTAACCTGCATTTCCTGATCATGCTAAAGAACTGGTAATAATAACTTTCAAGAACTAGAAATTTGCATTACATTGTTAAATGATTCATATATGTACAATATCTTGAACAAGAATTGAAACACATGTACAGTATGTTTTATTTATTTATTTCTAAATTGTTTTTATTGAGCTATATATTTTTATCTACTACCCTCCCTTCCTCAGCATGTTTCAACAAAATTAATCTCAAATTTTTATCAACATAGAAAATTTGTATAAATAAACAAATGTTTAATCTAATGTAAAACATTTAAAACTAGCAGTTGCTTTTAAAAACCAGATTCAATAATCTACCTTTTTATTTTATCATATCTACATCTTCCTCTTTTTTCAGAGTAGATTAAATAATCTACCCTTTTATCTGATCATACCTATATCCCACATTTTTCTTTTCAAGAGAAGAACCTTGTTTCTAATTTCCTTTGTTTAGCTCTTCTCCTGACTATTAACAAAAACAACTTGTAATCAATCCCCCTTAGCAATAACAAATATCCATAACCCATTAAATGACCAAACATTATCTAACCAACCTCTTGGGAATGTGGGTCCTATTCTTAAATTTAATTCCTGCTGTCTGGGGGTGACAATATTTTTAGGGGATCCTGAAAAGAAAAATTTGGGTTAATTGTCAAGTCCCAGGAGAGGTAGTTACATTATTTTTTGTCCAGAATCTACGTAATGGGAAAGTGCATGGCTTATTTCAAGTCCTGGTTAGAGCAGTAGGTTGGGCTGGATCATCTCAGCTAGACACCTTAAAATTGTTCTGAGCAGTTTGTAGTCCAAAGTCAATATTTAGGTGGTGTTTTTCTGTTTAGTGGTGTTATCATAGTCCTGGAGGAATCATTGTGGTGCCCCCATCATCCTTTTGGAGATTATAGTGGTCTATTATTCGTGTTTTAATAAATAAAGCTTGCCTGAATGTCAGTACCAAGCAGTCACATTGGTCAGCCATACAAGCCAGGCAGCGGTTGCACACATCTTTAATCCCAGCAGGCATACTAGTTAGGTAAAGAGGCTGGGCAGTGGTGGTATATGCCTTTAATCCCAGCACTATAGAGAAATATAAGATGGAAGGAGATAGGTCCCAGCTCAGTCTCAGACTGAGGATAATACCAGCACTAGAGAGGAATATAATATGGGAGAATGCGGGTCTTTTTTTTTTTTAGAAAGTAATTTTATTAAATTATAAAAGTTTCCATTTCTGCCCCTCCTCCCAACACCCTCCCACTCCCCCCACTCCCTCTCCTCCTCCCTCTCCATCCCTAAGAGCAGTCAGGGTTTCCTGCCCTGTGGGAAGTTCAAGTTCCTCCCCCCTCCCTCCAGGTCCAGGAAGGTGAGTATCCAAACAGACTGGATCCGCAAAATCCAGTATATGCAGAGGAAACAAGTCCCAGTGTCATTGTCAATGGCTTTTCAGAAAGACTCCAGGCCAGCCACATTCAGAGAATCCGGCCACATTCAGAGAATCTGGTTGGATAACGTGCTCGTTCAGTCCCAGTCCAACTGGTCTTGGTGAACTCTCATTAGATCAGGCCCCTTGTATCAGTGGGTGATAGCATCTCTTGCAGTCCTGATTTACTTTTTCATTTTCTTCCTCCTTCTGCTCCTCATTTGGACCTTGGGGGGCTCAGTCCGGTGCTCCAATGTGAGTCTCCATCTGTATCGCCATCCATCATCGGATGAAGGTTCCTTCTGGTCTTACCTTCTTTGCTCACGTTCTCTTTCCTTCTGCCTCTCGTTTGGACCTAGGGAGTTAAGTCCAGTGTTCCAATGTGGGTCTCTGTCTCTATCTCCATCCATCACCAGATGAAGGATCTATGGTGATAAGCAAAATATTCATCAGTATGGTTATGGGCCTAGGCCGGTTCAGGCACCCTCTCCTCTGTCCAGAGAACAATCTGGGGATCTCTCCTTGGACCTGGGATCCCATATATAATCAAGTCTCCTGTAAACCCTAAAATGACTCCCTTACTTGAAATATATTCTTCCCTGATCCCATATTCATCCTTCCTCCCTCCCCCCCATCCCGTTCCACCGAGCTTTCCCCATTCCTCCCCTACTCCCTTCTCTCTAACCCTCTCCCCTTCCAACAATTCTCCTACCCCCCCCATGCACCCAAGGTTACCTGGGACTCTTGTCTATTTCCAATCTCCAGGAGGATAGCTAAATAATCTTCATCAGGTTCATCTTCTTATTTAGCTTCTCTAGGATCACGAATAATAGGCTCAAAGACCTTTAATTATGGTTAGAATCCACTTATGAGTGAGTACATACCGTGTTCCTCTTTTTGGGTCTGGGTTACCTCACTCAGTAAAGCGTTTTCTATTTCCATCCATTTGCATGCAAAATTCAAGATGTCATTGTTTTTTACTGCTGAGTAAAACTCTAATGTGTATATGTTCCACACCTTTTTTAACCATTCTTCTATTGAGGGGCACCTAGGTTGTTTCCAGGTTCTGGCTATTACAAATAGTGCTGCTATGAACATAGTTGAACAAATACTTTTGTAGTATGTTAGGGAATCTCTAGGGTATATTCCCAAGAGTGGAATTGCTGGGTCCTGAGGGAGGTTGACTCCCAGTTTCCTGAGAAACCGCCACACTGATTTCCACAGTGGCTGCACAAGTTTGCATTCCCACCAACAATGGATGAGTGTTCCCCTCATTCCACATCCTCTCCAGCATAGGCTATCATTGGTGTTTTTGAGTTTGGCTATTCTGACAGGTGTAAGATGATATCTCAAAGTTGTTTTGATTTGCATTTCCCTGATCGCTAAGGAGGTTGAGCATGACCTTAAGTGTCTTTTGGCCATTCGAAGTTCATCTGTTGTGAATGAGAATGCGGGTCTTAATCTCAGCTTCATTCTGAGTATTCGTGGATGCAGGATAACCACTTCATTTATGGTAGAGTTGAGAGCCAGAGGCTGGCTGCTTTACTTTTCTGATCTCTAGGTTGAACCCCAGTATCTGTTTCTGGGTTTTTATTACTTATGTTACAGCACTCATAATGAACATACAAATTCTACAAATTTTTGCATATTCCTTGAAAGGCTATTCCATCTAGACTAAAATAATCAAAGAGTATTCTTGGAGGACATAAGCCAGGATCTACAACTGAACCTCAAATGATATTTGAACTTGCAGAAAGGAGTTGTGGTCATAAAATTAGTTGATAACCACACAAATAGAAAAACAAATACTAAGATTTATAGTGTGGGAGAATAACATCAAGCATATGAAAGAATACATTTCTTATGCTTTTATCATAAAGGCAAACGTACTTTAACATGACTTGCCTGACAATGCATGATTTACTACTTGCATACTTCTCTAGCTCCATCTGTCCCCTTTTCTATCCTTGGCTCAACTTCATAGGGACTTCTGACTTCTGGAAATTATTTATTTTTGCTTTCTACCTAGGAAATACTGATTTATCACTATGATCTAATCTTAAGGCTTCTGCTTGTAGTTTAGCAGTAGTGAGCTCACCTAGCATTCATGAAGACCTAGGTTCCATTTTTATGGCTGGAAAACATATCAGTATAATTATTCCTTTTCTCCTTGCAATTTAGATTGGATTCTCAAGTAGTAACAGTATATTATCTCTTATTGTACTAAATGAGGTCTTTCAAAACCCTTATCTCAGTTATTTTATACTTGCGTAATCATTTGTTCTCCCATTCCACTGAACTATCAGTCCTCCAAGAGTAGGATTAGTTTTTATTTTCATTAATTATTATTCCTAGAGTCAGAAATATGATAGGTTACTCATGAATAAATTAATGAAAATGAATATTTAAAAGATCATATTAACAAAGGCCTTGAAAGTAGACTCACAAACTCTGGGTATACTAGAGCATCATTTGTTCTTTTTAATTTGAAAACAATTTAATCCAACCTAACAGCAGTTTCCCCTCCCTCTATCCTTCCCAGTGTCCCTCACCATCTCCACCCAGATCCACTCCTACAGAAAGAAGCAGGTCTCCCAGGAAAATCAACTAAACACAGAATAACAAGATACAGTGACGCTAGGCACAAGCACTCACATCAAGGCTGGACAAGGCAATGCAGTAGAAGGAAAAGGGTTCCAAGCACAGGCAAAAGAGACAGAGACACTTCTCCTCCCACTGTTAGGAGTCTAAAAAAAAGTCACCAAACTTAACAACCATAAAGTATATGCAGAGGAACCTAGCTGAGATACATGAGGCTCTGTGACTCTCAGTTCCATCTTGGTGATCCCTCTGAGTCCTGCTTAGCTGATTTTGTGGGCCACGTGCTTTTAGTGTCCTTGAGCCCTGGAAACCCAGTGGAAGAGGGCAAGGAAGAAATGTAGGAGCATCATATACTCTTTAGCCCAATACACATGTGCTGGCTGCTCAATCATATGATAGATTTTTATACTGGGTACAGGAGACAAACACATTGAAAAAATTGTCTATAATTCAAAATGGGGAAGATAGAGAAAAGTAACTTTATTTTTACAAGATAGAGGAAATAGTACTATGGCAGAAAAAAGTCTTGAGAAATTTTGGCCCATTGGTAAAGGGACTTGAAAAATGATAGTAATGATGAAGTTCATGGTTTGCACAACTACTATATATATTAGTGGACCCACACTGTGTTTATAAGGAAAAGTACAGGGAAGAGAGAAAGCTCAGTGGGCAAAGGGACTTATTGCACAGGTTTCGTTAAGTAAATTTACATCTCAGAACCCACATGATAAATGGAAAGAACCAACTCCTGCAAGTTGTTCTGTGATCTTCCCATACACTGTGACACATGCACCATAACCTATGTGCGCGTGCGTGCAAACACACACACACGCACACTAGATAGTTTCAAGGTGATGTATTCATATTTTAATTAAAATTTTCAACAATTAAAAAAAGCTAGAAATAGACTATCACAAAGAGCGCCCACTTAAGTGTCATTATAGATAGTAACAAAATGGTTTTTAAATTTTATAAGATTCTTTTTAAGAAGCTGAGGAATTCCAGCTACTCAGAGCACTGAAGTTGGAGGATCATACGTTCAAGGCCAGCCTATACAAATTTCCAAGGCCTTGTATCAAATTCAAAACAAGGGCTGGAGAGATGGCTCAGAGGGCAAGAGTGCTTGTTATACAAGCATGATGACTTTAGTTTAAATACTCATTCCCAACATAAGAATTCCAGTATGATCACATGGGCCTGAAACCCTAATGTTTGGAGAACAAAGACAAGTGGCATCTCCAGGTTCAATGAAAGATCCTTCAACACACACACACACACACACACACACACACACACACACACACACACTCTATAATTAATAATAGTAATACGTAGAAAATGACAGAAAGGATGTTATATAGTCCTCTTGCATCTGCATGAGTTGAAGGGTATACACAGCTACACACACATGTGCACATACAGATACACATATCCCACAAGTCAAAACAGAGAAAGGGGATGTAGTACATACAAGTCAGTAGTAGAGCCCCCTTCCTGCATATGCAAGGCCCTCTGTTCAATCTTTAGTGCTCACCCCCTTCAATAAGGCAGAAAGGAAAGAAGCGAAGTCCATAAAAAGAAGAGAAATAAACACTTGCTCACAGCATTGAAATAGACAAGCTAAGATGACAAGTTGACCAAGCCTCCTTATGGTCCTTTTTAAGGGGATTTCTGGAGATTATACAAATTACCTCATCACTTTTCTATATATTTCTTCAATATACATAGGAAGTTTAATGAGCATCTGTTACACAGATCTAACCTTGTCTCCAGACTCAGACAGGAATCTGTTCCCTAAATATAGGGTCAGCAGGGATATGCTCAAGGAGGAGCTAGAGGACACGATGTATTTGTAAAAAAATCAACAGGATGTAATTCCCTGCTGTTTATCCTGTACTGTGTTAGGCACTATGAACAAGATGAGAGAAAAAAAAAACTGGTCCTTCTGTAAGAAATGATTTTGTGCTCTTTCTAATGGCTGCCATTCAAAGTTATTGTTCAACTGGTTCAGGAAAGTAAGGAGAAATATCTTCCCACCCCCTTTATTTAAAAAGCATTTCATACACAGACAAACACTAGAACGTTGTAAGCCAAGAATAAAAGGGTTAAAAATTAAGTATCCAAGGCATCTCAAAGCACATTGGTTCATTTCCCAGGCCTTTCCTAAAATTAGGCATGGAGCTTTACTTTGACATAAATATAGTAAATTACTACTTTGGAAATTAGGCTCTTGGGCAACACTGTTTCTATTTCAAATGGTCATTCCTAATTACATACATGAAGAAAATAAAATATATCTTTAGTTCAGACTTTTTCCTTAGAATAAAAATAGTTATCCTGCTTCAATCTATATATAATATTCTCTTTCACAGTGAAGCTGCTTATGTCTTTCAGAGAATAAGCTGGCAAAATCAAATGAAGAGAAATCAAACTATGCTAATATAGGCATGAAAATCGTCAATAATATCTAAAACTCTTCTAATCTATAGAAGGTGAGCAACGAGGTAATTATAAGTGTTTTGCAGACAGAATGTTGCTCAATCACTCAGGCTGGCCTGAAACTACTATATTGTCTAGGCTGACCTTACACTCAGAAATACCTCTGCCCCAGTCTCTGAAGAGATAAGCTTCAAGTGCCTGGGTTCAAGGGTTCCTTCACACTGGAAAAATGGAGCAAGGTATAGAAATGGAAAGGTCCTGAGGTTGGGAAGTTGGGGAGACTTCTGGCAGGACTATGAAGTGAAAGAACTCCTATCAAGAATCTTGATCACATTTAAGAACATGACCCTCAAAGTCATTCCAATTTTACTTCCCATAGCTCCTTAAGAAAACAAAGAGGAGGCCAGGGACTCAATTATTGATCATTCGACATTACCCTGAATATGAAAGATGTAGTCACAGTATAGCTTTGCCTGTTTGAACATTGATTACATATCTTTAAACTATGGAACAAGATGAGACATATTGAAAAATAGGGAGTGGGAATAAAGAACAAGTGGAAGAAAGAAGAAGCACTGAAAAAAATTATAAACAGCCTACATTCATTCAGCAAGCATTATCATCTTTTTACTGAGGAGATGAAAAGAATATTTGCATTAATGGAGGGAGGAAAAGAAAAAAAGAGACAATATAATTACATTATAATCTCAAAAAAAAGTTGTTTTAAAAAGACAAGAATACACTATTTAAAACTACCTTTTCCTGTACCATGTTTATTTCTTCTTTAAGGTCCTCTGAGATTTTATTCCACGAAGTTATCCTCTCTGTATATCTGCAAACTTTTGTGCTCCACTCAATTTTTATCTTTCAGAATGCAAACATATATAGCTATCTAATAGAAAAACATTGGTGTGCCTTAACCATACTGACACCTCCCTCTACTCACTAACATTTAATCTTCCATTTACAATCACTCAATTTTCTGCAATCTGCTCACAAAATCTTCTCTGAACCTTTGGTGGTTCAGGAAATCAGTGAGTTCCTAGTCAACAAATTATTTCTTTTCCTTATTGATCCACCTATGACATTTGACAAAGCTCATTGTTGAGATTATGACATTCTTGTGCCTCCATAATATTTCTTTTTCTATAGAAATTATTACTACTGTTATTATTATTACTCAGACTCTGTAAATGTCTGTCTTAAATTTGGATTCTCCAGATTACTACCTTTGAGCTTCCTTTCAACCCTCAATAGTCTTCTGTATTGTTGATTCTGTTCAATTCATTCACAGGTAGCATTCATTTGAGTCCAAAATCTTTACATGTAGCTGTAATCGCTCTTCTGATTACAACTCCAAAATATCCAACTTTTTAAAAACATTTATGCCTAATTACCCTTAAGTAACCTCTATTTTGTGGGAAAACAGAAAGAATGAGATCATTGACTACCTTTCAAAATTCTAACCAACATATTTATTTGCAGCCCAGGTTTAGATATTATTTCTACTTCTTTATCTTAATTTATTCAAATGGAAACGCAAATCAATCATTATTCTTTAATAATTCATTAGTCTAGTTTATTACCTATTTTCAAAAGTTTACTTGTATTTATGTTTACATGTAGGCATATAGGATTGTGCACATGCGTACATACTCTATGTTCCTTATGTGGAGGTAAAAAGACAACTTGGAGGAGTTTATTCTCTTCTTCCATCATTCAGGTCCCAGAAATTGAACTTAAATTGTTAAGAATAGGGGCAAGCATCTTTACCTGCTAAGCTGTCACCCTGACCCTCTGTACTAACGTTTATCTTTAAATAGTCTGTTAATGGATGATATCCAATCCATCTTCCAAATAAGAACCACAAAACGGCTTTCAAAAACGCATGCCCAACTAGGTCAGGTCCCCTTTTCAAGTTTCAGTGATTGATTCCTCTTTGCATATAACGTTGGTTCTAATTTTTGTGTGCACAAAATTTATCTGAGATCTTGATTTTTTTTTTAATGGAGTGTTGCGTTTGGTCCCCCTTGGTTTTAGTAGGTGGTACTGGACTCCAGAATTTGCGTTTCTGAAGATATTGTTTGTTAAATTGGGTGCACATTTATCAGGGTTGTGTGTGGGTGTGCAAGGAAGAAAGTCAAAGGGGACAACTGAAATTTTGGCTTTAGGAATTGGTTTAATCACTGGGGATGAGACTATACGAAATTGTGAAGAAGACAGAAAGTATGGTTAGTCTTATTATTAGGTCACAATGAGTTTTCTCCAAATTAAGTCATTTATTTCCTTGTTTTTACTTACCTTTACTACTAGCACTAATTTTAATCCACCTTGTACTATTTACAAACTAATGAACAGGTTGAAGATAGGATGTGTCTCTCTTTCAAGGAATTTTACCTTACAGTGCTTTTCCCTCTTACTTTTCTTTCTTATTAAAGACCCAACTTAAGCATTTCTCCCTTGTTTTAATCTGTGCTTCAGAGCTTCCACTTTCTCTTCTCTAAAATAAGTTAAGAGCATCTAGCTTTTGTGATTGCTACAAGAGGACTTGTGTGAGAATATTGGAGGCAAAGTGATTGGGGAAGTACTTCCTAAGTTCTTTTCTAAAGAAAGTTTGAAGATTTGGAGAAAGCTCACACAATGTGACAAACACAAACTGTCCTGTATACTACTACCAATTCATGGAGTTTCTACACTGCTTAGCAAATAAACCCATAAAAATATACTGATTTATTAGGAACTTACTATGAATTATGCATAGCTTGATTATAGAAACAATAAAAATACGTACAAAATATAGAAGAATTCATTATAAAATATATGCACAATTATATTAGGGTAATTAGAGAAAGGAATGTGAGAAAACAGAGAAAAATTTAACAGGAATTAGACCACATGGTAAATGTACATGGTTGGTGAGAATTCTGATAAATAGTGGAAAATAGAAAAAAAACTGTATCAGAGCATGGGAAAGAGGTAGACTTAACATTGTTTGTCTAGTAAACAATGAGAAATAAGGTTAATCCATGCAAAAAAGATTAGGGATAGAGTGAAAACGAGATTATTTGGTAGATCAAAGTCAATGTTCAGAAGATATTAAAGACTGTGTGGGGGAAGCTGGGCAAGAATGGAAACTCTTCAGTTTTCCAGATGTAGAAGTAAAGGCTTGACAAAGCACATTTTAAAAGATTAATTGAATATTTTAAAAGATACATACCTAAGATTAGTTATGAGACTTTTACAATGATCATAGAGATTATCTTAATAAATGCACAAAAAGCCTTTTATAAAATATATTAAATAAAAAAGGCCTAAAGTAAGTTCATTCAGGGAATACCTGTAATAATGTATTAAGTGTTCCCCTTTGCTCTTTGTAATTTACAAGTTCTTTGAAAACAATCTAGGAAAGCAAGCTTTTGTATCTTGCTGAGTATTGCCAACAATCAAAGGGGAGAGTCTGTTTACAAAAGCTCTGACTTATAATTATAAATACTTCACAATGAGCATAAAATAGAAAGGTCTTACCCCCTCTAGGTTCTTCTGTCTTTATAATTATGTCGTTTGAGAACAAACTGTTTCAGATCAAATATCTACTTATTAAAAAATATTTTCAATGGATATTAAGTTATTTTTATACTTACCTTTATTTTTACAATTTAAATTTATGACTCCTACATAAAAGAACCAGGAAATAACTGCATAGCTGTGGACTAGTAAGCTACCATGCTAGGGTCAAGGATTTTGAGAAGGAAAAGAGCCTGTCTTCCTAGGTGATTGATCTGGCCCAAGGAAATTGTTATGTCTCTACCCAGGTTGGAGTTTCTATTTTCTTGGTGGAGAGGTTTTCTTGTGGTCTTGAACTGATAAGGCCCAATGAAGGGGTAACCCAACGGTGCTACCCATAAAGCTCCCGTCCAGCTTTAGGAAACCAAATTGGATATCAAACCAATTCCATGATGGTTGCTAGGAATATCTATTCAGAAGGGGAATTATGAGAAGAGATGGCAGACTTTGGGTAGGCAGTATAGGACTTAAAAAAAGGAAAATGAACTAGATCTTGCTTCACTAAAAGGCAAAAATGTCCTTGTGCCTCTTGGCAGCCTCATCCTTGCTAGCAATGCCAGAGTGTTAGGGGCCTATGATCAGATTTCAAAATGATTTTAGGGTTACTTCACCAGAGGGAGCAGTGTTAGATTGTCAATAAAAGTCTATTAAGAAAGAAGTCCTCATCGTTAATAGACAGGCCCTGGCAGAAAGGGAACTTTTATATTTATTGTAGGAATGTAAATAGTGCAGCTACTTTGAAAGTCAATCTAGAAGTTTCTCACAAAACTAGAAAGAGAGCTGCCATAAGATCCAGCTAGGCCATTCCTAGGTACACACTATGGAGACATTTCTAAATCCATGTTCGTTGTTGCTCCATTCACTAAAGCTATGGATGAATTTAATCTGAATGCTCATAAACTTATGAATGGACAAGACAAATGTGTTACATATACTTAACAATTAGAATAATAATAGTTGGAAAAATGAAAGCATGTAAACGGATGGAACCAGCAAAAATTATACTGAAGAAGGTAACTCAGGCCCAGAGAGACAAAGTCCATACGTTTTATCTCATATGCCTATCTAGCTCCTCTTTTGTTTTATGTATTTAATTTGGAACATAAGGGGAAGACAAGAAAAGAGAAAGTGACTTTGTGGGGGTAGAGTATGTGATGGGAGGGACATAGCAGGTTATAAGTAATAATCCAAGTAGACAGGCAGAATACCAGGTCCAGAATGGCTTAAGCACAGAGAATGAAGGAGTAGAGGGAAGTGTTAATCTGAAGCAAGGTGTATAGAAAGTCATATTGAGGCTGGGCAGTGGTGGCGCAGGCCTTTAATCCCAGCACTTGGGAGGCAAAGGCAGGTGGATCTCTGTGAGTTCAAGGCTAGCCTGGTCTATAAGAACTAGTCCCAGGACAGGCTCCAAAGCTAATCTTGATGTATTGTCACATTCCATAGAATCTAGAAAATGATAATAATAATAGCAATAGTATGTTGTTTCCATGGTGAAACATATATTCTTAATTGTTGAAAGGAGGGAAGCAGAAAATGGCAGGATTTGAAACAGAAAAATAGTCTGTGTAGATGCCGACCTACTAAAATGTTTTGTATAATACATTGATAGAATTAGATATGCATTTTAGACAGAACATAGTGCCATCTATTTTTTCTCTTAAAGTCTGTTTGATGACAGGGTACAACCACAAAAGAGTGAGGATATGAAAATATATTCTGAAAACCTTGGTTTGATTGATATGAAACCAAATGAGAAAGACATGCTTATTTTTTAAGTGATCTTTGACAGCTGAACATAAATCATTATGATTGATTTAAGACACTCTGAGGTATGTGTGTATCATAGAAAATTTCCATAGGTTGGGTGTGGGAAGAAGTACAGAGAGTAGAAGATTGGAGAAAGTACCAGGAAAGCAAGCTTACATGTAGTTCTAGGGTGAGTGGACCATATAATTTAGTTTTTCAGGGAGAGCCCCAATCTATGCTAGTTGTTGTCCCAACACAATTATTATTTTCATTATAAAACATTTTCTGGCTTGGATTATTTATTACATGAGCACCAAGGTGAATGTTCTACCAAAAATCATCAACCTGAAAAACATTGTAACAAAAACAATCATGGTGATGACATCTTTTGACCCATAGAGAGCAATAGGAAGGAGTCCTCTAAATTTCCTTTATGCTATCAGACATAAATTTCTCACAAAACATAATAGAGTTTGTCAGGCTGCTGTCTGACTAGTTTCCTGTCACTATCTTAAAGAAAAGAAAAAGAGCACAGTTATCTTAAAGAAATACATGAAAGACATTTAAAGCTCAAGAATGGATCTATATGACCAAATTCAAGCCATTAAAATAGTATACAGTAATCAAGAGAGAGGATTAACTAGATTATGTTTTAGAAGGAAAACACAATTTAATACCTTTAAAGTTCTGGGCCAAAGTGGCAATATCTTTTTTTGAGATTATGTGTAGATCAGCCCAGTAAGTACCAAATAATGGTTGATGTTAAAATCAATTTTATCTCTAAATAAACAGAATCCTACCAATATGATTATCTGCCTTATATAAAAGAAACTTTAAAATTGTAAAGTATTCTGTAAGATGCCAATGCTAATGAAATTATAGTACTACAAAGAATTCACGTTAGAAAAGGAGTGAGAAAGCATACAATAACATTCAACCAAAACTTACTGGGGAAAATAGACTCTTGTGATTGTATTCTTAAATAAATATAATAATAATTTGTTCTAATATACTGGGAATTCTTTTGCAGCCACTAATTATTTAAGTGGATATACAAAGTGATAGGTTTTATATACGTCATTTCATACGTAATTTGTTTCCGTTGTTCCTCCTTTCCTATTCGCTCAGAACCACCTAACTTCTTGTGTCCTTCTACTCCAAGTAGCTCTCTTCCTGCTTTCTTGACACATGTTATTTTAATCTCTTTGCTTAAAATAGCTATTTTTCCCTTCTCTTATGGTTAGTAGTTTAAAAACTAACACACATACACATACACCTAAACACACACACACACTCTCTCTCACAGACACACAGAGAAAGACAGAGAGATCATCTGCAAATTTTATTGTGTATATGTACCACAATTTCATTATCCATTCATCTGCTGATGAATATAGAGGCTTATTTTATTTCCTTGCCATTATGAATAGAGCAGTAAGAAATATGATGAAGGAGTATCTCGGTGGTAGAATGTAATCTGTCTACTATACACCCAGGAATTGTATTGTTTAGTCAAATGTAAGCTGTAGTCTTATTAATCGTGTTCTTATGTCTGCTGGCATGTGAATGTGTGAGTGTGTGTGTGTGTGTGTGTGTGCGCACGTGCGCACACGCACATACACACGTGCATATTTATACATGCCTGTTTACTTCAGGAGGTCAGATACCAACCATAGCTGTTGCTCAGGATGCCTATCCAACATTTTCTCTTTAGTGACATAGGACCTTTCTCTCTGACCTGCGGCTCATTGATTGGCTGGTCAGAGATTTCCAGGAATCCTTCTTTCTCTACCTCCCTAGTGTGGAATTACAAGTATGTGTCACCATGTTGCCTTTTAATTGGGGTTATGATGATCAAACTTGGGCTGCCATGTTTGCATAGCAAGTACCTTATGGACCGAGACATTTCCCTAATCTTATTAATTGTTGGAGAAACTGCCATAAAGATTTCCATAGTGTGTTGCCAATTATCTATAATAAAACCATAAGCTTTCATCTCAAGTTGCAAATCACAATGGAGTCTAATAAGAAACTAATTTCTAAAGATTAGTACCCCTTTTATATAATAAGACAGAAACAAAATCAAGACAAAAAGATAACAAGATGCAATCAAGTATTAAATAATGCCAAACTGTGGATAAGAGAGCTATGCACAACTCTGATAAACCTAAACAAAAGAAAATGCAGACTTCTCCTAATTAAAGAGTGATTTCAAAGAGCAAATTAATCACTGACTGAGAGACAGAGGGAGTCAAACCCTCTATTAGTTTAGAGCATAAATTAGAATGCTACAAAATTGGTCTCTTGAGGACTCTAGTTATAATCTCTCTCCCTCTTTTTTTTCTAGTAGCCAAAATGAAGCAATAAATTATAAAGATCTTTCTACTAACAAGCATAAATATGTCAATTTAAAGAATAATAAATAATGCAGAAAATATTTTGTCACAAGTATTGTTTTTTGTCTTGTTCATGAAAGTAACTGAGTCGTTATTAGTGAAAAAATCTGTTTTGGGAAATTATTTGTTTTGACTTGACACTTCTTGTCTAATTTATTTTTCTCTTTTATCACATTTTATTTATTTATTTACTTATGCATTCATTCACTCACTTATTCTGCATGTGTGTGCATGAGTGCATGCATGTCATAGCACATGTATGGAGATAAAAAAAAGTTGTGAAATCTACCATGTGAGTACTCTGGGGTGGAATTTAGGGTGTCATGCAAGAGGTTTGAACTGATGAGCTTTCTCAGCAACTCTTGTGCTATTTCTGAGTATGATAATGCATACCTTAAATGCTTTTTATGGGTATGCCAAATTGTGGCATCAAATATAATTGGAGTTTACTGACTCATGCTTTTAAAAACCATTTGCTTTTTTTCAATGGACTATTTTTTAGAGCTCCAAGTATAATTTAACCATTTATTGTTTTGTAAATTAATCTAAAATGTTTAGAAACTAAAGAGGTATAATTTTTAAATAAACTCAATAGTTAATTTGATATTTGCAAATACATGTTAAAATTACATGGTAATAGTTTAAGATTTTTCTCAAAAGTAAAATCTTCACAGTTGAGTCACATGAAAATAAATGCTGTCAGGCACACACACAAACACATACACACACACATACACACAGACATGCCAAGTCCTATATTCCCTAACTTAGAAATAAGATTCTATTAAATATTCGCTATGATGAAATAATTATATACTATAACTGAAGACTTCTTTTGCGCTGCATTTACATTTCAATGTGAAGAAAATATTGTTTCATCAATAAAATACAACAAAACTGTACATTCATAATTAATTATTAATCTCAATATTAAAATTTTAATTTTGTTTACTTTGGGACAAGGTCTCATTACATAATCCAGGATAGGCTTGAACTTATTTTCTTCTTGCTTCATCTTCCCAGGTACTCAGAATGCATCATCATGTCAGGCTAGGGCAATGTTTTTACATGATAAAGTGAATTTAATCTCTGTGCTCCAACTATAACTAATTAAAAGAATATATTTTGGACATCACAGATGGGCACTTCATAACTAAGTATTGCTACATTGCTTAAGTGCCAATTTTTACATATTATTAATGATTTTATTGGTACCAAGTAGTATGTAATTATATGCATATAAACATATATAGATGATGACTTCATTAAATGAGAGTCAAAATACATTATAAAATACTATAGTAAAAATACTAGCACTTGTCACTAATAGCAATTGGTTCACCCCAGAGTTTAAGAACTCCCCAGCCATGATTTGGTATTTTCAGTACCAGATATGTTTCTTCCTGTGGAGAGAGTCTTTAGTGGAAGCAGAAAATGGAGTTATTCTCATAACATTCATGCCACTAATGTAGCTATGGTCATACCTTGATAAATCAGTTATTAGTTATTGTAATTCACAGGGTTCACAACTATTTAGGACTACTGGTGACTTTTATCCCACATGTGCCCATATCATGTCTTATGGTACTCTGAATATTAGACAGCAGAGAGGCTTCTTTCAGGTCAGTACAAGCTTGATTTCCACATGTCTGTGACCAAGACATATGGTATCTTCATCAATAGAGTTTTCCAGTTGATTTCCCATTGGCAACGAAGAGCAATGGCAATAGCTTTATTGTTTTAGCAGTCTCCAGAACACCCCTGGTCAATAACTCAAGATGAAGTACTTTATTCTAGGCACTGGGCTTTTTATTTGGGAAACTGCTGCTTCTATGAGGAACATTAACTCCTGTGTAAGGTTTCCATATGGTTCTTTCAAACATCCTTAGCAGTAGATATCCCTCTTCCCTCAGAGAACATTGTAAAATACTGGGCTGAAATATTATAACTGTAGGTAGGATTTTGTCAAAATAATGCCTTCTGGAAACAAGAGTTCTGTTGAACTTAGGAACTCACGGAAGATATGCTTGTCTATACAAAACCTGTAAAAGACAAATACAGTCAATATTCCAGCATGGACTAGGAAAGGATCAAGGGCCTTCATGTTATTTAAGAAGCTAGTGACAGCTGATGGATGCTGGGAAAAGAAGAGCCAGTATCCTAAAAGAGTATGCCCCTGGTAGGTAGACCATGTTCCAATGAAGAGCTCCACACACATGTGTAGACAGGCAGCATAAACTGGACTAGTTGTAGTTAAAAGGGAAGTGGGTAACCTGAATTTAGAAAGGGATGTGAGAGTTAGATCTGCAAGGAGATAAGAATCAGAGTGGGGTGAATATGATCAAAACATATTGCACATGTGTAATATACTCAAAGAATTAATAAAATATTATATTAAAAGGAAGTAACAAAATGTAGTGTGTAAATTGCTTCATTTCCTAACACACACTAAACTAGCCATACATATCTCATAAGAACATAAATTTATGAAACAAAGCATAGAAATCTTTCTTTCTTTTCTTTCATTTGTTCTTCCTTCCTTTCCTTCCTTCCTTCCTTCCTCTTCCTCCTTTCCTCCCTCCCCCCTCTCTAATCCTGCCTCTTTATATCTTTATTTTTGTTGAGAATGTTTCTTGTAACTCACAGCAATTTTGAAATCGCTGTGTAGTGGATATTGAACCTGAACTTTTGATTTTCCTGCCTGCAAGCGTGTATCATAATACTCAGTTTTATAGAGTGCTGGGTATAAAAACCATGACTTTATGAAAGTTATGAAAGCTTTTAAACAGCTGAGGTGTGTCCCTAGCCCCATATCAGTCTTTAATCAAGTTTTCATTAAAAATAAATAATTGACATTAAATATTAGTTTATCAGCTTTATGGCCTTATTTATATTTCATTTATATACATACATATATATGTATATATACACACACAAAAGTTTAGTGTCTATGGATTGTTCTGAAATGTGATCAATATTAGGTTGAAATTCATTTTACAAAGTGTAATAAACATTAAGTAATTAGATCAGAGTATAGGTCTAATTAAAAGGAAACTATCTTATTTTAAAGGCCTAATTTATTAGCTGGTTCCATTTATAAAACAGAATACTGTTATGGCTTGATACTGGTGGGCAAAAATCTCAGAAAAAGGGAAGAAATTAAATAGAAAATTGTACCTTATGAAAGAGAGAGAGAGAGGAGAGAGAGAGAAATATCTACATGGCCTAAGGCTTTGCTCCTCCCATTTTTCCACTGTGGTTCCAGATTATGATTCTCTTTTGAAATCTTAGCTTCAGTCTTACATTGCACCCTTTCAACAATTCCTTGTACTTGGACATTTTATCAAGAATTCTGTCTTGGAATGCCAGAAACTAAATTATTTCTCCTCACAAGTATTTGGTCTCTTCAGAATTAAAAAAAACCCCACAACTTTATCAATAGTCTAATCAGTCTCATTGTTACTTCAATCTGATACTTAGCAAATCCAATTCCTTTTTCTCTAGCGGGCTATGGAACTCACACACCCTCCTATCTGTTCTCATTGTTACTGCCCTAGTTTATACCTTTATCGTCTCACATGTGCATTTGAAAGAGAAAAAGTTACTGTCAGCACAATGCACTATGTTATATGTATTTCCCTGGACAGTAAAATCATAACTCTGAAAACTTCCTGTCATTTTATCTCTGTTTTGTTATAGTAAAACTTAATCCCGTCTATGCTTTGGTTCACTATCTAGACCATGGAGATAATAGAAACAATAACCATATTATAGGGTAGCTTTAAGAATAAAAGAATTATTGGTGTTGGAGAGATGGTATCGAAGTAAGAACACTTATGCTCTTTCATATGACCCAATTTTGGTTGCTATACTTTATATAAAACATCTGCCTGTAACTCCAGTTTCATGAGACCCAGTGTACTCTTCTGGCCTTCATAAATGCCTGCAAGCATGTGGTGAGCATAAACTTGTACAGGCAAATATGCACATTACATAAATGAATCAATCAAGTAATAAAATATATTTTTAAAAAGTAGAAAGTACTAATGGCCTTGGGTTGTGGCTTAGTTGACAGAGTGTCTACCTAGCATGCATGAAACCCTGAGACAATTTCTACCACCACATAACCCAGTACAGTGACACATACTTCTAATCCCAGTAGAGGGAGGAAGATCAGAAGTTCAAAGTCCTTAGTTATTACATGAGACTCTACCTCAAATTTGAAAAAATTAAATGTATGAAAATATAGAAGGAGTAGTCAATAAAAGCTATGACCACTGCCTTAGCTCTCCCCAAAGTAACATTGGTGTAGCAGTGTCCATTAGAGTCTAAAAAGCCTATCCACATAATGCTTTAGTAACATGCATGAGGGTTTCTTTCTGTCTTTCATTTCTGAAACTGTATGTATCATTAATACAAAACAAATAATGATATGGATGGTTTGATATAAGAGATGATAGTTTAGAAGGTCACGACAAAAAAAGGTTCTGTAGTAAGGTTGAATAGCGGATAAAATAACTAAAAAACACTATTAGAAAAAGAATGTGCATACATCAAACCCATTTTACCTCAAGTTTTGTTCTTGGCTATGTGACCTTGAGTAAGTGACTTATTAACTCTGTCTCTAATCTATCCTTCTCAACTAAGAAAAGTAAGAGTGTCAGTGTTATGGGATTTTTTAATGAGGGAATAGATATGAAAATTAAAAAATGTGAGTTCCATGAGAATTAGCCATTTTGTTAGTTTTGTTCAGTCTTACATAATGACTTAGAATAGCATATAGGCTATAGTAAACAATCAATTATTAGGGAGATTCATTAATAATATTTCTGTCCATGATCACTTAGAAATGATGCCTATTATTGCTTATAGTCACCTTCTTTCTTTTGTACCTGAGGTATATGTGTTAATCCAGCAAAATTAAGTAGAATCAGAAAATTTTCAGTAGAGCTTTAAAGCAGAGAGAGAGAGAGAGAGAGAGAGAGAGAGAGAAAGAGAGAGAGGATGATGATGATGCATGCTATCAAGCCAATAAGCAATCAGATCAATGAAAAGAAGCAGCTGTACGTTCACTGTAATTTCCTAATTGCAGTTCATTTGGCTCTTAACAAATGTTTTCCTTGTTTTTGACTGGAGCAAATCAATATTAAATTCAGGCCACCTGTTCCCTGTGAGCTCCGTGGAACCCTGCTACACAGCCTGATCTAATACTAAGTGGACCTAAGTGGTGAGTCAGTAGCGGCCACAGGCCAAATAGCCTGACGCCTCACTCCTTAGCACCTCCATGTGGGAGAAAAATCAGGGACCCCCTTCCCAGATCCTTTGGCCTTTCTAGATGCCAGCATGGAGGTTTCCTGCTATCCCTCAACCTACCATGCCCCCAACCACACCTGTTCCTTGCAAGATTCATGGAACCCTGCTATACAGCTTGCTACAGTACTGAGGGAACCTAAGAGACAACCACAGCAAGGATTGGAACAAGACACTTGGACACTACCAGCTTCATTTGAAGGAAGAGATGGGTAAGCACCAATGCAAGAATTCCTCCAACATCCTAAAAAGCAACATGGTAACACCAGAACCCAGCAGACACACAACAGGAAGACTCGATCATTCTAACACAGAAGTATAAGAAAACCACTTTAAATGTAACTTTAGGAAAATAATGGAGAACTTTAAAGAGGAAGTGAAAAAAATCCCTTACATAAATGGAAGAGAAGACAAACAAAAAGCTGAAGGAAATTAATAAATCCCTCAAAGGAACCCAAGAAAACCAAGAAAAAGCAATCAAACAGGTGGAGGAGACAGTTCAATACTTGAAGATTGAAATAGAGTTAATAAAGTAAACACAAACTGAGGGAATTCTAGAAATGGAAAATCTGGGTAAATGAACAGAGAACGCCTACAGCTGATAAATACCTTCAGTGATGACTAAAAAAAAATCAGTAGCTGGTATGGGAGAATTGTTTGTATTCTGTCTATCACATTTTAAATATACACTGATTGGCCAGGCAGGAAGTATAGGTGGGTCAACCAGAAAGGAAGTAGATGTGAGGCGATGAGTACAGGAGTATTCTAGGAAGCAGGAAGCTCCCTCTGCACTCCTGCATAGACCACCGAAGAGGCAGAATGTAATCTGTGAAAGGTATGGAGCCATGTGGTTAACATAGATAAAAATAATGGGCTAACATAAGTTGTAAGAGCTAATAAGTAGACTGAGCTAATGGGCCAATCGGTTTTATAACTTATGGAGTCCTCTGTGTGATTTTCTTTGGGGTTGCTGACTTGTTGGGGTACCGGGAGGGACAGAAACCTCAACAAGCAGGCCCCTTCATGTTACAAGTAGACTTCTTATACATAAAGGATACAGAAGTTGAGAGGGAAATAATGTGCAAAAACAATCACACACCAGTTAGGATTTAAGGGGGTATTTATTTGGAGGTTAAAACTCACAAAACACTAACCGTCAGGAAAGGAGTCTAGTTGCTGGAGTGAGAGCCGGAGCCAAGCAGTGGAACCAAGAGAGCTAGCCGAGCCTTGTCGCTCTTTTTTAAAGAGAAATATACCACACCCCAGTGGGCTCGTACTTCAGTGACTATTGGCTGAAGGAGTGGAAGGTACTCCTGTAGCAGGGAAATCAGAGAAACATCACCTTTCACAATAACCACAAATCACATAAAATAACTTGGGGTAACAATATCCAAGGAAGGAAATACCTATTTGACAAGAACTTTAAGACTTTGAAGAAATTGAAGAAGATACCAGAAAATGGAAGGATCTCCCATGCTCTTGGATTGGTAGTATCAATACAGTAAAAATGGCAATTCTACCAAAAGCAATCTATAGATTCAATGCAATCCCCATCAATATCCCAACCAAATTCTTCACAGACCTTGAAAGAACAATAATCAGCTTCCTATGGAAAACTATAAAACCTAGGCTAGCCAAAACAACCCTGTATAATAAAAGAACTGACAGAGGCAATGCCATCCCTGGTACCAAACTCTATTACAGAGCTACAGTAAAGAAAACAACTTGGTATTGGCATAAAAACACAAGTCTTGACCAATGGAATCCAATTGAAAACCTGGATATTAATCCACACACCTGTGAATACCTGATTTTTGACAAAGAAGCTAAAATTATACAATGGAAAAAAGAAAGCATCTTCAACAAATGGTGCTGGCATAACTGGATGTCAACCTGTGGAAGAATGAAAATTGATCCATATCTATCACCATACAGAAAACTCAAATCCAGATGGATTAAAGACCTCAATATAAATCTGACCACACTGAACCTGATAGAAAAGAAAGTGGGAAGTAGCCTTCAATGCATGGGCACAGGAGACTACTTCCTAAATATAACCCCAGTAGCACAGACAATAAGAGCAACAATAGATAAATGGGACCTCCTAAAACTGAGAAGCTTCTGTAAAGCAAAGGACACAGTAAATAAGACAAAAAAAGTAGTCTACTGAATGGGAAAAAATCTTCATCAACCCCACATCAGACTAGGGACTGATCTCCAAAATATATAAAGAATTCAAGAAATTAGACATTAAAATTATAAATAACCCAATTTAAAATGGTGTACTGAGGGCTGGAGAGATGGCTCCGCGGTTAAGAGGATTGCCTGCTCTTCCAAAGGTCCTGAGTTCAATTCCCAGCAACCACATGGTGGCTCACAACCATCTGTAATGAGGTCTGGTGCCCTCTTCTGGCCTTCGGGCATACATGCAGACGGAATATTGTATACATAATAAAAATAAATTAATATTTAAAAAATGGTGTACTGAACTAAACAGAGAATTCTCAACATAAGAAATTCAAATGGCCAAAAGATACTTAAGGACATGTTCAACTTCATTAGCTATCAGGGAAATTCAAATCAAAACATCTCTGAGATACCATCTTACACCTGTCAGAATGGCTGAGTTCAAAAACACTAATGATAGCTTATGCTGGAGAGGATGTGGAGTAGGGAGAACATTCGTTCATTGCTGGTGGAAATGCAAACTCATGCAACCACTTTGGAAATCAGTGTGACAGTTTCTCAGATAACTGGGAATCAATCTACTTCAGGATCCAGTAATTCCACTCTTGGGAATATACCCAAGAGATGCCCTATCATACTACAAAAGCATTTGTTCATCTATGTTCATAGCAGCACTTTTTTTTTTTTGTAATAGCCAGAACCTGGAAACAACCTAGTTGCCCCTCAACTGAAGAATGGATAAAGAAAGTGTGGCACATCTAGACATTACAGTATTACTCAGTGGTAAAAAAACAATGACATCTTGAATTTTGCATGCAAATGGATGGAAGTAGAAAACACTATCCTGAGGTATATACTTACCCATAAGTGGATACTAACCATAAACAAAGGACATTGAGCCTATAGTTCATGATCCTAGAGAAGCTAAGAAATAATGTGAACCCCCCCAAAAAAATACATAGACCCACCTGGGAATTGGAAACAGACAAGATCATCAGGTAAAATTTGTGAGCCTCAGGGTAGGGGGTAGAAGGAAGGGGAGAAGGGCAAGAGGAGGAGAGAAGGGAAGTGTTGAGGAGAACTTGAGGGAATGGGATAATCGAGATGGAGGAAGGATAGATATGAGAGCAAGGAAAGAGATATCCTGATTGAGGGAGCCATTATGGGGTTAGCAAGAAACCTGGCTGTAGAAAATTCCCCAGAAATCCACAGGGATGACCCCAGCTAAGACCCTAAGCAATAGAGGAGAGGGTGTCTGAATTTGCCTTACCCTGTAGTCAGACTTTAATTATCTTAAATATCACCATAGAACATTCATCCAACAACAGATGGAAATAGAGGCAATGACCCATATCAGAGCACTGGACTGAGCTCCCGAGATGCATTTGAAGAGTGGAAGGAATGAGAGTATGAGCAAGGAAGTCAAGACCATGACAGGTTCATTTGCTGAGACAGTTTGCTGGAGCTAATGGTAGCTCACCAACTCTAACTGGACTGGGAGTGAATGAGTGTGGGAACAAACTAGTCCCTCTAAATGTGACTGACACTTGGGTTAGACTGAAGGGCTACTGATAGTGACACAGATTTGTCTCTACTGCATATACCGGCTTCATGGGATCCTATTCTCTTTGTATGTATACCTCGCCCAACCTAGATGTAGTAGGGAGGGCCTTGGACTTTCCATAGGGTGGGGTGCATTGCCCTCTCTTAGGATTAGAGAGGGTGGGAGGGGGTGTGGAGGGAGTGGGAGTGACTGGGAGGGGAGAAGGGAGTGGAAATTTGGTTTGGTATTTTTTTAAAGTAAAAAAAAATGTTCAATTCAGATCTGAGGAAATGTCTTTGAGGACATTATAAGGACTAAAGGGGAGACAGCTATAATTACTTATGACAGAGGTCAACTGACTGTAAAATACAGATCCATAACACTAGAATAAAATACTGACTCGTGCCACTTGCTAGTATCCTGGTAGTTGAGTCAGTTCCTTACACCTCCTCTTTTCACCTCAGTTCCTCGTCTCACTGGCAGAAATAACAAGTTCCCCCAATCAGCATTTCAAGAGTGCCTATTATATAAACGCAATTTACCCTTAAACTGTCAAACTTTTTAAAAATCCCTTTGACACCAGTTCTCTACACAGCTCCCATCTTGCAATCACCAGAAGCCAGGGATGGAAGCACGGTGTAATGTAGAGCCCTTCAATCATTTTAGCAACAGGCAGGAATTTTACTTTTCTTCCACAGTCTCGCACACTTGAAAAAAATATCCCTAGATCAACAACCTCCATGATTTCAAATTTACTCTCCCCATTTATATTCATCAGAGACATATAAAGCTGCCAATCAGTTTCCCATCAGCATGAGATAGCCAGTATTATCAAAATGAGTTGATATAATTTCAGGCAAAAGCAAAGAAACTTGACATTTTAGTCAGGTTGTGTAATTTATCGAAAGTAAATGAACGTTCTCTGTTAGGCTCTTTTCAAATATTGAAAATGACTCATATATTCTCATTATTATCTTCTCAGATCCCCTCGGGGAAAGGGTGTGGGCAGAAATGTTTCATGCTATGAGTTACTGATGTACTACAAACAATACTACAGTTTAATAAATGACACAGATTCTCAGAGCCTTGTTTTCTCTTTTTTATTAAAGGGGAATAACAGCACCTGGCATACTATCCCATAGCTCTCTCTTTTAGAACTTCTCTATGTATACTATATAAAGCTAGTTACTTCATATACTTGTTTCTATTTTGACTTTATAGGTATCTAGTAAGACAATAATTACCGAAGTTTTATAAATAACTAACTGGTGCATATGAGACAGAGGGACTGCCCAAGATTGCTTCAGTTCCAGTCAAAGGCAGAGCTCTGACAAAAAAAAAATACAATAAAAACAAAACAAAAAAAACCAAACCCACCAGGTCTATTTGAGTTCCAAACATTATCCTACCATACTCTCATATAATAATGATGATTACTAAGCACTATAGAAAATAAGGCACAGTTGTCATTAGCATTAGTAGAAAATTACATTCCTATGACTCCTCCCTGTATTTCCTATCCACAATCTTCCTTTTGTTTTGTCTACAAGTCTTATTTATATCTACTGTCTAACTACTTCAATACACAGAGTAAAGAATCTTCCAAGTTGACTTTATTCTACCTTTGGTTGGTCAGTAGTAAATCCTGAGTAATAACCAAGAGCCAAGAAGTTCCCATGACTCATCCTTCATAGCCACATCCTTCAATGGCATGCCCTCCATGAAGTGATTAGAAGCATCATCTACTGAAATGATATGTTCTTCCTTTCAAGCTCTATATCCTTTTGCTCGTAACTTTTATCTCTTTTACCATTGCCAGTGATACTCTGCTTTGTTTTTCTTTATAGTCACTTCTATAATAGTTTGTCATCAGCATAGAATCATGTCAATTTCTACGGGATACAATGTGCTTTACTCATTGAATAGGACTGTAAATAAATTGTGGTGGGAAAGTAACTCAGGAATAATTGAATACAGGATCTCCCTCCACTCTCATATGAGAAGCAAATGTCTAGGTCTCATAGGTAGTAAGTGGTCAAACTGAGATTCTTAAATCAAGGACTAGTGCACTGCCCCTTGAATTTGTTTTCCCTGCAATGCTTTCTATGGTACTTTGTACACAGAAGTTGTCCAAAATACATGGAGAATAAAAAAAATTTAAGAAAAATAAAACATTATTAAGAATGTGACATGTTATATTTCACTAACTGTTAGAGCACGGTTTACAAACTATAAGATGTAAATGGCAGACTGTAATGTTTAGTTGGATGAAAAATAAATCTCACTAAATGTTTTATAGGTCAAATACAAAACATGTTAGAGAACAACCAACTTTTTGCAATCACTGCTTTCAAATTAACCAAATGTTTGGTACGAGCTGCTCATTCATTCTGTTATCACAACATATTATACTAATAATAAATATCAAAAGGTAGACTTTCTCTTCAATGTGCTTTATCACCTTTTATCACCTTATCAGCTTGTTGAAATGACTGTGGTAGCAAAAGGGACAATGAAACCAGCTAATGACCCATCAAACATTAGATTATGATGTTTGCTTTTAACATCCTTCAAAAATTCTTACACTCTCAGTTTGAAAATATAAAATGAAGGAAAATAGGTACAACATAGAATTCTTCATAAACTGAAAGTGATCATTAACACTTTCTCTTAAACCTTCGTTTCCACGTATAGCACTTTTTAATCCAGTGGTCTAATCTCTACACAAAACTACACAGAGTAGCTCTTCAGTAATACCAGTCTCTTTTTCTATTTTTTTCCTTTGATTTTTCTGAAATGGAGATTATTGTTTTACAACCAGTAGTTTTTAGTAAAACAAGCAGGCCGCCCTTTTGAAAATAAATTCCAGTGACTTGCCACTGCATCTTTACGATATCATCATATGCCCACACATCTGGCAAAGGACGTCATTCAGCCACTCTGAGGATGAATAACCTTGTTACAGAGAAATGTTACTTCACTTTGTAGTGTTTTCTTCAGATTTCATTGTTTTCCAAAGCTATTTTTCCGTGATAACAGTACTACTACATTCTTCAAAATTTGTCCGTTGTCTTCAGGTTTAAGTTTAGGTTAAGTCTCAGAAGTCTTAGAAAAATATATCTTGAAATATAATGGTTGGGATGTCTATTTTCAAGTATCCAGGTTAGGGACATCTTAGTGACACTTCGAAAGTGGTGATAATTTATGAGAAAAGATTCTAGGGGTTTATCTTCTACCATGAAGAACAACAAAATCTGAAGTAATTTGAAAACTGCTGAGGAGTAGATTTAGAAGAACCAAAGTACGGTGACTGCCGTTTTGAGCCAAGTCGAGCAAAAGCAGAAGGAAAATGGATTTTCTTCAGTAAAGATTGAAAAATAGGTTAGTATAAAATCCTTATGACCAGAGACAAATTTCATATTTCTTACAGGAGGGAAAAGGACTAATACTTGTCCGGAGGAAGTGCAAATCTCTCAAAGTAAACATGTAAGCCATGACTTGGGGGAGCACTTGGCCTAATTTGTGAGCATTTCTTATCAATGGTCTACAAGGAACATGTTAAATCTACAAGTAGAGTCTTAAAATTTCCCAGGGCCAAGTAACCTCAATGAATTCACTATCTGGATAAGCTGAAGTTCCTCATATCCAAGCAAACAGCATCATTATTTCCACTCATGGTGTCTAGCTTCTTGAAATCAGCTGGAATATCCAGCCCAGGATTCCTGTGACCTAAGTCTTCCTAGAAAGCTGGGTGGGGTTAATGGCACAGACTGGAGTATCAGAGAAGAGCCAAGTGACACAGACCACATGCAGATACTGTCTGTTATAAAGTAATTATTAAGTGCTTATTGTGCTAGATATTAGGAAAAAACAAAAACCACAAACACAAAGTAGAATACGCATGTGCTGGTTTCAAAAAGCTTATGAAACAGTTGGCAGGGGAAGACATGCATACAAAAACAAGCAGAAGATAATAACCAAAACAAGATAAGTAACCAAAAGTCGGGTTATAAAGAACATTATGAGAACTGTAATTCAAAACAATGGTGATGAATTTCAACAAGCTGAGCTGGTTTTTAACATCTACTGACTAAGGACTAATGCCAGTTATCCCCAAAGCAAGCAATGTTGCAAGAAATGGTTACCGTATTTCCTTTGATGAAGCAGACTAGTTCCCAGCAGCACAAGTCTAGTTTCAAGGCATGGCTGATAACTAATGTCTCTTCCTGAAATACTCTGAAAAATACAGCAGGAATAGGTTCTTGTTCTTTAGGCCATTTGGAACAAGCATGATGGGCCTTTTGGAACCGGACGCTGTCACAGACAGAGCAGTTTTTCAAGCAATATGTCCCAAATTATCTGCCAGGCCTCTTCTGTCTAAATATCCTAACACTGACTGGCCCAGTAGAAGAAGTGGTCAGAAATCTATCCCTACACATTAAGTTAACTTAAAAAGTGGTGAATACCTGATTTGAAAATGTAACAATGAGGTCCTTAATATTTAGTAAACTATTTAAAGTTTAAGAGTCTCCTCTAAACTGTGACTAAACCATATACCATGTAATGAAACGTTGATTAAATTTTGCATTATTCAATACTATCAGTCCCAATGAGATTGCAGGAACTGGTCCTATTATATTTAACATTTTTATTAAAATTGTATCTTTTTACTATAAATGTTAACAAAGTATTAACAGATTACTGTATCTTCAGAGGGATGCTCCAAGATGATCAAAGGTGTATAATGTATGCCACAAATATAAGGAATGGTTGCTTAATGAAAAGACAAAATATTTAAAGCCAAAAAGTACTCTTCCAATATTACAAAAATCAATGTATTTCAGAAATGAGGTAAGCATGTTTGTTCTGTGTCCCCAAAGTGTATGACTGAAGTTAATGGGTATAATTTTTAAGTGTATAAATTCAAGATAATTAAAGTAAGTCCTTCTTAATATAAGCTGGCCAAAAGGACAGATTGTGCTGCAATAGGTAACAAATCACCTATTATTTGGAGGTAATCAAATTAAAAATGGGAAATGGTACTATAGAGAGAATTCCCACAAGGAAACATGCAAGCAAATAAATTTAGGTGAATAGATGTAGGAGATGCCTGATATTTAATATCAATCTGTTATACTATCTTTGCTTCAATGATTTTCTGAATAACTTTAATAGTTAACCTTCATTGTCAATTTGTCTGCATTTAGAATCTCCATGGGAACACGTTTCTGAGTGAATCTATCAGAGGGTTTCCATAAAGATCAACTGAAAGGGAAAGCCCCATGCTGAATGCAGGTAGTACTATTCCTTGGTCAAAAACTGAATAATAGAAATAAAGACAGTTGAGTATTATGCTCCTCTTCTGTTTCCTGATGATGAATAATGAGATCAACTGTTTCATGATCCTATTGCCATGCATTCTCCCACCAAGATGGATTGTATCACTAATTAAGCAATAGCCAAAACAAATTATTCCATTCATAAATTTCTTTTTCTTTCTTTCTTTCTTTCTTTCTTTCTTTCTTTCTTTCTTTCTCTCTCTCTCTCTCTCTCTCTCTCTCTCTCTCTCTCTCTCTTTTCTTTTCTTTTTTTTTTGAGACAGGGTTTCTCTGTTGCTTTGGAGCCTGTTCTGGGACTAGCTCTTGTAGACCAGGCTGGCCTCAAACTCACAGAGATCTGCCTGCCTCTGCCTCCTAAGTGCTGGGATTAAAGGCCTGTGCCACCACTGTCTGGTTGTAAATTACTTTCTGATTAGAGTTAAAACATTCTCAATAGGAGGAAATGCATGCTTGGTGTTGCAAATACGGCAAAGGGCCCATGTCTGGGGAGTTCCCATACTCCATGGGTGAATATAATTCTACTATTCACTAAATAGACACAGTATCAATCTACCCCCTAAATTCACATCTCTATATTCAGAGTTTCATGCGGCGTTCAGACCTAATTATGTAAGTTTCCTTATGGTAAACAAAGAAACACACAATTGGTCCAAGTGCAGAGAATAAGTGTCTGTAGAATACTTAAATATAAATGAGACAACTCTATCACTCTTCCCTCCTGCCATCTTTGAAAGGTGCAGGAAACATGGGAAAGAGGAGATGAAAAGACTGTAAGAGTCATAGAAGTTAAAGAGGACAGAAGTGAGCCATTGTCTTTGGACATGACAGTACTGATATACTCATAACTCACAGTGGCTGTGGTTGCATGCATAACACTTATAAAAGATTAAGACAGCCAACATTCTATCATGGATGGACAGAGCCTCATCACTAGATCCCATTTCTAACTTAGAAGCTATTGACAGTTAATAGTTTCTGAGGAAGGGACAGTCCATTTTCCTTAGGCATATGGCCCATTGTAGGTCAACCATCCTCAAGTGCATGGCTCTGTACCATGCACATATTGGACTATGTGGATTATTAAAATAAGAAAATGAGTACACGAGGCTGGGAAGAGATCGGCTGGAATAGATCTTAGAGAAGTCATAGAGAAGGGTGGTAAGTGAATATGATCAAATCTATTCTATTAAATCTTGAATTGATAAAAATATTTTATTAAATAATTATTATCTAGGCTGAGCCTATCTTGCACAATGCAGAGTCTTTTGTCTGTTCCCTTAAGAGTTGATTCAAATGGACCTATTAATTGTATGGACAGGAAAATATCTCTCAAGAAATCTGTCTATTCCAGAAAATTTAGAAATAGCTTATAGCTTAATTAAACATATCAGTAAGTTTACATAGTGGTCTTCAGAGGCATTTTCTACCAATTCCTCTGGGGAGTATGTCTTATACAGTGGTCTTTCTGTTCATTGTCCATTCTCACACTTTGAGAGTATCACACAATATTCTGTAATAAATTCTGCTTATCTTTTACTCTGCCTGTCTCTATATTTTGCTCTCAGTATCTTGTCTGGATGTTTACATAATGGCAAATAGTGAAAAAATTAAATATTGCAGGTCAAACAAAACAGGTAGGTAGATATGCATATGTTCAGTTTACCACTTTTGAAATGAAGAAACATGCAATAAATCCAATAAAATTAAGTCATGGTTATTTACTTTGTATCATATAATACATGAAAGCCTTGCAACCAGAGAATTAAATGAAGATAATATAGTTGACAAAGTATGATCAACAAATGTAAACTTTGAATTTTGAATTTACTGTTCACAGTAACAAACCTGAAGCAGGTGATACAACTAAAAATGAAAGATAAGGAAATTCAGTGTCAAAAAAGTTAAGTAATATCTCCAAAGTCACACTACTGATGTTGTTTGTGACTCTGCATTGACTGTGCTGTTTCCAAAGCTTGTGACCTTCTTATCTGTCCCAATATATAATATAATATAATATAATAAATATAATATAATATAATATAATGTAATAGATTAGAAACTGAGAAGACTCATATTTGGTCATAATTCTATTTTGCTTACTACTTGTATGACTCAACACCAGGCTATATCCTACTCTAAGTTACTTCATTTTGCATAAAACAGTGACTTTTCAGGCTGTTAATTGCCCCCAGGAGACTCTGTCTTACATGCAGCTTTTTACTCTATGTGGGTAACATAGATAAAGATAATGGGTCAATATACGTTATGAGAGTCAATATGAAACCTGAGATAATGGGCCAATCAGTTTATCATTAATATAGACTCTCTGTGTGAATTTCTTTGGGGCTTACCAGCTGTGGGAACTAAGCAGAACGGAAACCCCCAAAAGCAGGCCCATCATGTTACAGAATGGTTCCCACGTGGACAACTGCATCCACATAAAACCTGAGAGAGCTTGGGAAGTATTTCTAGACAGAAAAGAATAGATTAAAGCATAGCTTCTTGGTAGCAGCAATTTCTTAGGTCTGCTCTGCTTGCTAGAGGCAAGCAAGTGCTCTCATCTAAGAGAGGCTTCCTGAATCAACTTTAGCGGTAAAACCTTGCAACTCTTTTAAGAGGTCCTGCCAAGTAACACTTAAATAGTGTTGATAAAAAGCTGACCACATGCTTTTCGGTTTTTAGCTGTAGCATGAAAAAAGCTGCGTCATTTTAAAATGCTAGCTTTCTTGGCCATCTTGTTAGGGAAAACTTTAACTCTTTCAGGCAGGCAGTCTGACTACGGATCATTTGAGTGTGGTTTGTAAGTACACTGCTGCAGCTTGCTTGCTGGCAGGGACATTGAAATGCCATAGAGTTGTGGCAATAAACATGGCCACAGCTGGTACCTTCGCCATGAGGCTGGAATTGTAGAAAGCTAAGGAATGGGCTGGATCCAGCTGTCAAAGCCATGGCTTTAATCCTACCCATGTGGCTTGGTAAATTAAAGACTCATGTGGTCAGAAAAAGAGATATGCAGCAAAAAGAGACTCAAAGACAAAGAAAACCTCTAAATGTTTTGCAGTGTGTTAAAAATATATGTAGACTTGAAAATGAAAAAGGTTAAAATCCTTAAAAGAAAAAGAAAGAAAGTCCTTAAAAGAAAAAGAAAGAAAGAAAGAGAGTAGTTGGGTGTGGTGGTACACACTTTTAATCCCAACACTTGCGAAACAGAGACAGACTGACCTCTGTGAGTTCAAAGTGTGGTGGTGCATACCTTTAATCCCAGTGCCCGAGAGGCAGAGGCAGATAGATCTCTGTGATTTCAAGGTCTAGTGGCAGACACCCTTAATCCTAATGCTTGGGAGGCAGAGTCAAGTGGATCTCTGTGAGTTCAAGGACAGCCTGGTCTATAGAGGGAGTTCCAGGACAAAGATACACAGAGAACCTGTCTCAAAAAAGTCAAAAGTTAAAAGTAAAAATAAAAGAAGTAAAGGTTAAAATAAAGCCATGTAAAGATGAAAAATACACAGAAAATCTTGATATTGTATGTTATTATGCTCTCTTTGAATTGTTTGAATGCTGAGAAAGGAGCAACAGCTGTTAAAAGATATTTGCTTATAAATGCTGCAGAATTAATCCAAGATAGGTATTTTGAAAATACCTTGACTTCAAAATTGAAGTGAAAAGGTATGTTACTTTGGAGAAGAGATGTTGCTTTTGTTTCCATAGGAAACGAGAGGCTGTGGATTCATTCTGAGTTAAGAAAAATCAGGCATGATCAAGAAAGACGACCTGAGAAATCTTCAGTAGGAACAGGTGGCCCAGATGTCTGAGTTCTACATCCAGAACAAATTCAAGATGCTGCCTGAGATGATCAAGTCTCACAGAATACTCCAGTCAGGACCTGATCATAATTCTAAATTTTAATTAGGTTCCCATAAGATTATCAGTGCCCCCAACAAGCCAGAAGTAGCCTGAAATACTACGCCCACATTCCCAACAAATGGACTATGGATATTTCCCTTTGTTTAAAGAAAAGGGGGGGAAGTAGTATGGGAGAATTATCTGTATTCTGTCAATCATGTTTTAAATAAATACTGATTGGCCAGGCAGAAAGTATAGGCGGGTCAACCAGAAAGGAAGTAGAGGCAGGGTGAGGAGAACAGCAGAATGCTGGGGAGGAAGCCCATTACTCCCCAGTCCTACTCAGATCATGGAGGAAGCAAGATGTGACCTTCCCTGCTGAGAAAGGTACCAAGCCATGTGGCTAACATAGATAAGAATAATGGGTTAATATAAGTGATAAGAGCTAATAAGAAGCCTGAGCTAATGGGCCAGTTTATATCTAATGTAGACTCTCCATGTGATTTTCTTCGGGGCTTACTGGCTGTGGGAACTGGGCAGGACATTTACCCTAAGAAACAGGCCCTAATACTGCAACTCTGTTTTGAGGAAGAAGGATGTCTGTAGCCCCTGGGTGGATATAGAGCCTGAACCATTTGTCAGGAACCACCCATGTAATTGATAAATGACTGATTTCCAGGATTAGAAAGGGAACCACCTTTATTTATTTCTTTTGTTTAATTTTTAAAAAGAAATCAAATTATCTTTTTCATTTTATATACCAATTCCAGTTCCCACTCCCTCCATCTTCCCCCTATTTCATCCCCCACCCAGTCCTCAAAGAGGGTAAGGTGCTTTGCTTTGGGGAAGGTCCAAGGCCCTCCCTACTATATCTAGGCTGAGCAAGGAATACATACAAAGATAATGGGTTCCCATAAAGCCAGTATAAGCAGTAGGGATAAATCCTGGTGCCACTGCCAGTGACCCCACAGTCTGCCTTAGCCACATTCAGAGGGATCTATGCTGGTGTCTGGCTGGAGTTGGTGAGCTCTTCACTTGGGGTGAATTGAGCACTTATGTGAGATTTATGAGCAGTGGAAAGCACAATACTATATGGCATAAGATGAGGTAAAATGCCCACATCAGCAAGGACTCAGAAACTTCCCAGAGCTGGGGTGGAAAATATGGCTCTCATTGGTATCTCCACCATAAGATTAGGCTCACAGGAAACTGAGGGGGTGGAATCAGTTGTCAGCATGCCATAAGATAAGTTGCTTAGCAGTTTAGTCAGAGAAAAAATAGTTTAAAAATAATAAAGTCTTTAAAGAAAGAGTAAGGTAATATAAAGAAAAAAAGCCAGGGAAAGATAGAAAACACATGGGAAGTCTGGCTCCTGTATTTTATTGTGTTGTCTTTGATTTGGGGGATTATTGATGAACAAATGATAGCTGCTGAAAGCCAGTGGATTATGGAAACTGCACAATTAAAACAACCTATACATTCTAAAAATGCCTTAACTTCAAAACAGAAGTAAAAAATGTGTTGCTTTGTGGAAGAAGCTATGTTTTTATGTTCACAGAAAACAAAAGGCTGTGGGCTCATTTAAGGTTAAAGAGAATCAAGTTTGATCATGGAAGACACCATAAAAGTTCTGACTACAGACATAAAGAAATAAGCCTAGAAAAACTACAAGACATGTGACTTATATTTTTTATTTAAAAAATCAACTTTGGTGGACTCATGTACAACACATAGTCTATACTTGTATTACTGAAGATACATATGTTACCCTTTTGAAAGTTTATACATTTTCAGAGCAACAGGACCAGACAGCAATGAAAATGATGGCCCAGGTGATTCAGCATCTCAGAGTGCCTAAGTTGCAGTTTCCTCAGAGTTCTGCGTCCAGAACCGTTTCAAGGCTGCTGGATGAGATGGTCTAGACTCACAGACTACTCCAGCAAGGACTTGACCATAATCCTGATTTTCTCAGTGTCCCCCAAACAACAGGAAGCAATCTAGAGAAAACAATGCCCATGTTGCCAAGAGATGGGTTATAGATATTTGTCATTACTTAATGAGGGATTTGGCTGGTTACAAGTTGCTATTTGTCATGGTCAGGAAAAGCTAAACCAAGGAGTTAGATTCAAGGATCTTTTCTGAAGGAAAGGGGGGAGGGATATAGATAGAAATGGTAAGATAGAAAAGTAGATTATTGAATTTACTTTAATCCAAAAAGCACTATTAATTTCAAAATATGCTTCACTGGCATGGAATTTGGTTTATTAATACAAATTTAAAGCTCTTTTTGTTGTACTATATTGTATACATACCCTGGTTTTGGGTATTGTGGTTATATAGCTCATTTTAAAATGTATAATTAAGAAATACAGTTTAATAGTCATATATAATAATCAAACTCATAGTCATAATAGGATTGGTTTTAAGGTTAAACAGATATATTTGGATGGTCTTCAAACATTTCAAAGATATATAGAATATAATTTTTAAGATGCTTAATAACCTGAGGCTTTTCATGACAATGAGACACATGTGCTCCTGACAGCACCAATCTACTTCAGAGAAGATGATGGACATCAAAGAACCTCTGTATATAGAGAACTTTCTTTGTGGCAAAAGCTAGTCATTTGGGCAAGAAAGTATCCTTGCTTTGACTGCTGACAGTATGCTGTCCAAATTAGACAAATAGTACTCCCCAAAGTGACTGCTACACTTTGCCAAGACATGGTATAACAGTCCTTAAAAATTCTCTGCTTCAGAGGGGAGCAGAAAAAAATGTATAGCTCAATTAAAAAAATTATCTGCTTCTTTAAAAAAAATGTCTATAAAGTATACTAGGACTACAGGCCAAAGATGAATGCCCCAGTGTTGCAAAGGAACTTTGGGTGACTGTCCAGGTAGCCAGATGTCACTGTCATTAAGTAATATTAGATCTTTCCAGGGTTTTTGATGGAGTTAAAGACTACATAGTTAGGCTTATAGTTTCCTTAGTTATGATCAAAGGTAAATTATGTATAAAACTTTAGACTCACAAAAATAAGATAGATAATAGAATATTTTCTCTAAATTTTGCCAAATACAGGTGGATTAGATATTATAACAGCAATTCTTACTTGGTAACTATTTTTGTTGTATATAATTTTACTCTATTAAAGTTAAAAACTTTCCTTTTAATTATACAAAAGCGGAAAATGTTATGGAATAATTGTTTTGTACACTGAGAAGATATGTTACTCTCATTGGTTTAATAAAGAGCTAAATGGCCAATGGCCTAGATAGAAAGAGATTAGGCAGGACTTGCCAACAGGAGGAGAGTTCTCAGGGATGAAAGAGAGTAGATTTGAAATGCAGAGTGACAGGGAGCCAGCCAGACACAGAAGGAGTTGGAAACACAAAATAAGATAGAAGCAATAAAGCCATAAAACACAAAATAAAGTAATAGAAATAGACATTTAAGTTATAAGAGCTAGTTAGAAATGAGCCCACTCTATCGACTAAGCCTTAATAATTATTAAGTAGTCTCTATGTGGTTATTTGGGAGCTGGCTGGTGGGACAGAAACGTCTAAATGCATACCCCTGTTCCCTTTCACTTGTCCCTTTCCCTTTCTCTTCTTGTCTCCTATTATCATAGCCCATTCTTACACAGATATCCCTTTTTATCCTCTTTAAAATTACACCATCAAGGTCATCTATTGCTGTTTTCTGCCTGAGTCAGAAAGCAGTCACTTTAACATTTTTCCCTGCTTTAATAAAGGACCTCCCTGTGAAAATAGGTATTTGGGTTTGGTTTTTGCCTAATCCAGGGTCTCAGAAGAAGCCCCAGCTGTGAGAAAGTACCCTTCACTAAGAAGTTTATAAATAACAGAAATTAATTTTTCACAGTTATGTGACCAGAATCTCAAAATACAATGCACATATGAATTCAATATCCAGCTTGGTCCCGTTTCATAATTCACAGATGGCACTTTAATCACATGATAAGGGCCTCCAACTCCAAATACAATAACATTGACAATTATGTTTCAACCTATTAATTTGTGTGGATATTGAAATATATAGCATTTTAAAATCAAGACTTCACTAATAATGGGGATCCAAATATGACACCTATAAGTGTACTCCTTTTGAATAAGGGGTATTTGGAGCTGATGACAAGTAGTAAAGAACAGAAAGAGAAGGAAATTTCAGCCTATTCCCTCTCTTCATAAAACTGGGGCATAAATACTCACTTTTGATAGAATCCTCCCTCTTCTTTCCCACACTAGAAAAATGAGGACAACTGTAGTTGGATTTTTGGGGGTGTCACCAACCAGCTCCCAAATAAAAACATGGTGATTTATCATTAATTATGAATGCTCAGCCTTAGTTTACGCTTGTCCACTAGCTCTTTTAACTTTATTTAACCTGTTTCTCTTCATCTATGTTTTGCCTCGGGACTTTTTAATCTTTCTTTCATTCTGTATGTTCTTTTTTTTTGGGGGGGGGGTTTCAACACAAGATTTCCCTGTAGCTTTGGAGCCTGTCCTGGAACTAGCTCTTGTAGACCAGGCTGGTCTCCAACTCACAGAGATTCACCTGCCTCTGCCTCTTGAGTGCTGGAATTAAAGGCATGTGCCACTTCAGTCTGGCTTCATTCTGTATGTTCTACTTTCCTAATTCTTCTGTGTCTGTCTGTCCCCTGGAATCCCCCTATTGTCTCCTTTTCTTTCTTTCTTGAGCCTAAACTTCTCCTCCTACTCACTCTCTCTGTCCAGAAGTTCCACTTATACCTCCTCCCTTGCTATTGGGAATTCAGCTTCTTTTTTAAACATTACTTTTCTTTCGTTTTTGTACCTTTTTTATTGATAATTATTGAGCTCTACATTTTTCTCTGCTCCTCTCCCTGCCTCTCCTCTTCCCCCTTCAACCCTCCCCCAAGGTCCCCATGCTCCCAATTTACTCAGGAGATCTTGTCTTTTTTTACTTTCTGCTTCCCATGTAGATTAGATCTATGTAAGTCTCTCTTAGTGTCTGCATTGTTGTCTAAATTTTCTGGGACTGTGGTTTGTAGGCTGGCTTTCTTTGCCTTAGTTTAAAAACCACCTATGAGTGAGTACATGTGATAATTGTCTTTCTGTGTCTGGGTAACCCCACTCAAAACAATGTTTTCTAGCTCCATCCATTTTCCTGCAAAATTCAAGCTGTCATTATTTTTTCTGCTGTGTAGTACTCCACTGTGTAAATGTACCACATTTCCCTTATCCATTCTTTGGTCGAGGGGCATTTAGGTTGTTTCCAGGTTCTGGCTATGACAAACAAAGCTGCTATGAACATAGTGGAACACATGTCCTTGTGCATGATTGAGCATCTTTTGGATATATATCCAAAAGTGGTATTACTGGGTCTTGAGGAAGGTTGTTTTCTAATTTTCTGAGAAATCGCCACACTGACATCCAAAGGGGCTGTACCAGCTTGCATTCCCACCAGCAATGCAGAAGTGTTCCCTTTTCCCCACAAACTCTCCAACATAAGTTGTCATCAGTGTTTTTGATTTTGGTCATTTTTACAGGTGTAAGATGGAATCTCAGAGTTGTTTTGATATGCATTTCTCTGATGACTAAGGATGTTGAATTCAGCTTTTAATTGATGCAATCAGGTGCCTTAGGAAGGCAAGGTAAAACAGCAACACATCTTTACAAGGTTAAACACATGCAACACATCTTTGCATAGTTAAATACATATTCTACAACAAAAACTATTAAAGACAGAGAACTGACACCATGACATGCCTATATAAATATGATTTACTAAAATAACCCTTCTCATCCACTAGCTTTCCACATATTAGTTACCTTTCTACAATTTGCCACTCCTTCAAATTTAAACCCTCATTTCCTTTGTCTTGTACTATCTCCACAATTTATTCCCTTTTGTTAACATAACAGATAAGCTCACAAGCCTAACGGCTGACTAATTTGTTTATTCTTTCTCCTACTTCTATTTTTTACTTCTTTTCTGTGAAGCACTTATGTATATGTTAAACCAACCCTTTGATGTATTAATCTGTCTTCTGTCAGTTTAATTTATAGTGCTTAACTCCTGAATCTAAGAGAGTAGATGAAAATGATTTTCTTCTACATTTGAGAACATTTTAGTGCAAGTCCATTAGCCTCATGAAAAATAAAATCCCAGACTCACTTGTTGATTTTGTTCTGACATTTGAGGCTATAACTCATATTGTACAAAATAACTATTTTATGCCATCAATCATAATGATAATTAGCTAAAAATATGTAGTTTGACCCCTACTTTTATTTATTACTATAAGCTGCCTATTTATGAAAGACATTTGCTGGAGGGATTAGAATGGGAGCAGTGTTATAGTAAAATAACCAGTCTGTTTAGTAAAAATATTTTTCCTCTCTGATGACAGAGCAGAGTCATTCATTGTTAAAGATGAAAATTATGGTGTCTTGTGAAGTAGATTCTTATAAATGTTCTTACAGCTCAGGCCTAAAAGAACAAAAAATTCTAGTCGTCTATGTTGTATATAACACTAAAAGGTATAATATCTTAAGATTTTATTATCTACTTTAAGGGAATTATGTAATTTCATCTGTCATCCGCATGCTAAAAAGTATTACTTTGGAATGAAAGCAGTCATTTCCCTTTGAAATTAAATGGAACACTTGAAGAGTAGCTGCATGTTTTATCACACTGAATTGTACAGCAAAAGTCATCCATCCACCTTCAGATTTTCAAAGATACAAAGTTTTGTAATGCAGCGAAAATGCTGCAGCAAGGAAGTCCGTTCTCTTCACATGTACTAAGACAAAGATGACACATATGTGTGTTAATTATAGTGGAAAAATTCCAAAGACATTCTAAGAATCAATGAGAATCTTGCACAATTGTTTTTTGAACAGATGATTATGTGTCTGGTGATAAAGAAACTCAGAAAATGACACTATTATTTAACAGTTAGTAAATTATGAACTTGGTAAAATCCTGAAGGATTCAAAGTGGAAAAAACACAAGGGTACACTTTTAGAGAGGACCACGTAGAGGATGATAGATTGGGAAATTTGTTTGCTAAATTCAAATTTTCATCTGAAAATCCAAGGCTATCTATCATGGCACGTGAGAAAACATTTCCCAGGGATCTATTTATTTTGTGTCTACATAGATCTACAGTGCAGTCCTGTGTGAGAAATAAAAAGCTCCTTGGGAGTTAGTTCCCCAGCTGCCATTGAAGACCTATCAGAGAGAGATTTGAGAGATGGTTTGAGACTGAGATTAGCAGATTCAAAACAATACTTCTTTATGAGCTCCCATGAATTAGGAGTGCGGAATAGCTTAGCTAGATTTTTTAATTCCTGGCTCCCACCAAACTATAATTCAGATGTTGTCTAGGGCTGCAGGCCCCTCAGATTTAATATAGTAATTATATTATTCCAAGGTCATTCTTGTTTTTGGAACACTGTATCTCTATGTTTTTGTAGGAATGAACATGCAGTCATTTCAGTAGCTATAAGTAAGAGTTGCCCTCTGATCCTGGAGGCTACAGAGTTTTCCATCCTTGTGAACCTCTCCATAGGCTCTCTTATAATATGGCAATGAAACAAATCTCAGATTGCTAAAATAATGTCATCTATATATTTTGCTGGTTAAAGATGTCTACCTGAACACAAAGAGGTAGAAAATATTTAGTGGTTATGTTAGACCATTTCATAATTACAAAGGTAATTTATACTCCACTGTTCTCTTAAACCTCTAGTATTTATCTTAAAGAATTATATATCAAAGTAATGATCACTTACTGAACTCTTTAAATTATTTCAAGAAATCTTAAAGCAAGTTGCATGTAGAGAGCACTTACACCTAACAAAGACATACAGTTTAGACTTTAGTTTTGCCCCAACTTGAAGTCAACATTTGTTTCTAGGACCTTGTTATTCATTCAGATGTCTTAATACATGTCAGAAAGAGTTGATTTTTAGTCATAAAACTCTATATCAACAGGCTTTGTTTAGCTTTAGAATAAATTGAAAATTGATTCCTTTCTGAAATTTCTTGATTTACTGTATTAATTTTACAAAATTTCCAGTCATTTTGCTATATTCAACAACCCCTTTCCCACTGCCTTCCTAAAAGTATGCTATTAGGGATCACATTCTGTTTTAACTGAATGTCTTATTCTTAACTACTGTCTAAAGGGTAGTCTTCAGAAGGCAATTCTATCACTTCTTATAAAAAGTGGATGTGATTTCTATGGACAGTCATTAAATAGGGCACATCATTCATTTATTCTTGATGAGTAGGCTTTAAAAACATTAAGCTTCTTCTATTTGGTCTTATGCCAAATTTGCTCTATAGGAGTGGTTCTCAACCTGTAGGTTTGCAAGCCCATTGGGGTTCAAATGACCCATTTACAGGGGTCACAAGTCAGATACCCTGCATATCAGATATTTACATTACAATTCATAACAGTATCAAAATTACAGTGATGAGGTAACAATGACAATTATTTTATTGATGGGTGTCATTACAACATGAGGAATTGTATTTAAGGGTTGCAGTATTAGAAACGTTGAGAACCACCGCTCTACAGGGATATAGATAGTCAACTTTGTGTAAGGGCTTCTGAATTTTTTAGACAACTAGTGAGTCATTTACAAATATATTTTGATGGTCCTCAACCTCATCAGAGAAGCACTCCCCTCTAGGCTTTTATGTTTTCTGTCCCTTCCCTTTGCTCATAAGGCTATTCCTTAGCACACTGACATGGTTCGTGTCTCCTCCTTCTGATCTCTGCTTTTGCGTTCTTATCAGAATACATCTGCTGAACAGCCTGTCTAAAACTATTCACATTCTCCCCTATTCTTCTTCAACCCCATCTTCCTTTTGAACAGTTGATTTTTTTTTCAGAGTTCTTAACTATATGTAGAGGTCCAAAAATGTGAGCCTATTTCCACCTTGTCTGAAGGTCAGAGTGTTTGAGGTTGCTCAAAATTGTTGACAACCCAGGATGTGGTTACTTGATTTTTCATAACGTTAAGATTGCCCATAAGGGTAGTTCCACTCTACCCACACAAATGATTAGGATATGCAAACATACTTCTGTTCCTTCTTTTGAATTAGAGGGTTTGATGCTGGGAGTCCGTTGCCTTTAGGATACTTGGTCCAGGGTGGGTTTACTGCCTAAACAACAGAATGATACTGAATGAATTAATGGTTTGATGGCTCAAAGTTTTGAAGTAATAACTGTTAGATGTGCCCTTTGTATCATGTTAAACAAAAGTCTTTTGTTGCCGTCTTCTCCCTTTTGTATTGGGGTATAAAAGTGTATGGAAAACTAACTGTGGGCATTTCAGCATTCACTTAAACTCCCTCCTGATAATTTCTTATGTTTCTGTTTTATTATTTTTCACTCATGCCTTTGTCCTCTTTAATATTTTTCTGACCCCCATCTCCCTACCCTGGTAAGTGGTATTTTTGTCAAAGTTTGTCTCGGACAGCTATATCTTGATATCAAATATTAAATGATTTGACTTTAAGTTGCATGAATCTCTACCTAGAATATAAACTAGGTAAACAACAACTTTGTCTCCTTTTACTATCTGAAATTATGACTACCCCAACTCAATACATCTCAATAATCATATATTCTAATAAAATGAATGGTAGACATGAAACGATAAATCCAAATTAACCCAAATCATATATTCTATAGAGCATGAAACCTGAAAGAATTCAGGTGTAGCTCTGTAAGTTCAAGGCTACCCTGGGCTACACAAAATCAATCCAGAAACAGATCCTGGTGGTGGTGACTCACACCTTTAATCCCAGTGTTTGGGAGTCACACACCTTTAATCCCAACACTAGGGAAGCAGAGACAGGAGCATTATGGCAGGGTGGAGAGAGGAATATAAAGGGGAAGAGACAGGAACTGAGTGGAGCATAGAGACTGAGGATTCATGGAGACAAGATCTCTCCCTTTTGGTCTGAAGATTTGACAGAGGTGGAAGGTCTCTCTAGTGGTTGGCTGCTTTGCTCTTCTGATCTTCAGCTTGAACTCCAATATCTGTCTCTGGGTTTTTATTATTCAGGCTATACAAGCTTATCAATTTAATCTGTTTTTTATATTATTTATGCTGGTCATAGGATTTACTGCAATGAAAGTATTGCTTTACTCTAATGAAAATGGTGGTAGGCTTTGAAGTAGATACCCAAAGTCATTTACTCTGAGGGAACAAGTAATAATTAAGTATAAACCATGCTTATATGGTGTACAAATGATGATAGAAGATATAAAAAGGAAGCCACAGCTGGGAGCGCTCATGTCTTTCTCTTGGTGGTGGATTGATTGCTCAAACCAAAAGCAAAAAATAAACATTTCTAGTATGTTGTTTTTTGTCTAGGTATTCGGTCACAGCAACAAGAAAATTAATTAACACATGAACTGTAGAAACTTGAAATGATTTCATATTTTTCTCTATAATTCAGGCATCTCATTCAAATGAGAAGATACATGGTGTGGGAGAATTGTCTGTATTCTGTCAATCATATTTTAATAAAACACTGATTGGCCAGGCAGGTAGTATAGGTGGGAAAGCCAGACAGGAAGTAGGGGTGGAGCAATGAGACTGGGAGTATTCTGTGAAGCAGGAAGCTCCCTCTGCAGTTCTGACCAGGCCACTGGAGAGGAAAGATGTAAGCTTCCCTGCTGGAAAAGGTACCAAGCCATATGGCTAACGTAGATAAGGATAATGGGGTAATATGTGTCATAAGAACTAATAAGTAGCCTGACCTAATGGGCCAATCAGTTTATAACCTAATGTAGACTCTGTGTTATTTTCTTTGGGAATTGCCGGTTGTGGGGTACCAGGTGGAACAAATACCCCAACAAGCCGGCCCCTTCATGTTACAGATACACACATATGCTACAATGTATTGTTTCAATTTATGTATACATCATAAAATGACCAAATCAGACTAATTCTCTATGATCTGAAATATTTATTATTTCTTTGTTTCAAAAGTATTTAAAACCCTCTAGGAAATATATCATATACTATTACTAGTAGTACTTACCTTGACATGTGTGGTGGTTTGAATAAAAGTGGCCTTCATAGTCTTATATATTTGCATATCCCTTTGCCCAGTTGGTATAACTGTTTGGAAAGACTATGAGGTGTGATCGTTTTGGAGGAAGTGTATATCACTGCAAGCTCTAGCTTTGAGGTTTTAAAAGTCCATGCTGTTTCCAGCTAGATCTCTGTGCCTCTCGCTTGTAGTTCAAATTGTAAACTCTCTGTTACTTGTTCTAGTATCATGCCTGCCTGATGTCTTCCTACTGTGATGAACTCTAACCCGCTCAAACTGTAAGCCCTAAATAAAATTTTCTTCTGTAAGTTGCCTTGCACATGGCATCTTATCACAGCAGTAGAAAAATAAGATATCACCTAATAGAATAAAATGACTTACTCATCCTGTTTATCTATAATTTAGTACCATTCACCAGTATCCGTCCTTTCCATGTCTCCTAACCTACCGCTTATGGTAAATGTGCAACCTTTTTCTTCTTCTGTAAATTTTACTTTTAAAACTCAATTTGTGGTTGCTAACAGAAAATATCACTTGACTAAATTTCTGAACTACCTATCTTTCAACCATTCTCGCAATGATTCTTGATAACAAAGTTTTATATTTACATACAACCACAGACTATACATTTATTAGACTGTATACTATAGCAGAAAGAGAAAAATATATATGATTTTCAACTATTCCTTCTCCTAACCCATATTTGTTTCGAGCCTTCCATGATCCAAATAATAATGCTGCAGTTAAAACAGTAGTTATTCCCACATTTTCCTCACTCATTTCTTCCAATATGGAGAAAGATCTTACTGGGTTTGGTGTAGCATCATAAGTAGGGAAGAGATGAGTATTGAATTAAGTGGGGAATTCAGAAAAGAATTCTCCGAGAATGGGAACATAAGCTTGTTAGAATTTCTGCTCTTAGTAAACATTTATTTGGTATGCTCTTATGTCATGGAAAATATACAGTTAGTCAGATAGGTGACTCAACACTATAATAATAATAATAATAATAATAATAATAATAATAATAATAATAATAATTTCATCATCTTGTTTCATTGTTCTCTGAACTCATCACATTCTAATGATCTGAAAAGGAAAACCCCTTGTAAGCAAAAGGGGTGGGCCAAGCTCATGATATAACCTATAAAATAAATAATGCTGTCTTATGATTTGTTCACTTTTTAATAAAGAATATTACACAATTCAGTTCAGTATGATAAATCAAAACAAAATAAAGTATGAAGAGAAACTTTCTGGCTACTATTATACATTTGTCAGTGCTAGTAACATAATATACACAGTGAGACCAAGATCACATTTGCAATATAAAATGTCTGTGAAATATGACCTCTTTGTATGTTGTGTATTCTGAAAATAGAATCAGTGACTATCAGGTTCAAACACGTTCTTTCAATAGATGGAATCACTTGGACCACTACCTCATCTGAATCTATACAAGAATCTAGGCTAACTTTGGGACTGTCAAAGTAAAATGCCTGCTTTAAGCAAGAAGTTATAAACCCTGACAAATAGCTTCCTATAAACTGGCCTGAGTTTATTCTCTAAGTCTCTAAGGAACACACACATACACACATACATGCATTCACACACACACACACACACACAACCTAGGCTACTTCAAGCAGCTTCATTTTATTACCTGAAAATGCTCCCAAATCAGTATTTAAAGAAAACATTTTTACTTGTGAAATTACAGGATATTTTACCATTTAAATCAAGCAAATTAGTGGTATTTTATGGTGATAGGAACTGAAATTCGAGGATAAGAACAATCAATATCACCGAATTGGGAATGTAGCTCAGTTCTTAGAGTGCTTGCTTAAAATGTATGTACCACCAGTAGAGCATGAAAAAAGCTGAGAATGTTGCCATGAGTTGGCAATCCTAAAACACAGGAGTAAGAAGCAGAAGTTTCAGAGGTTCAAGGATATTCTCCACTGCATACCAAGTTTAAAGTCATGTAGAGTTACATGAGACCCAGTTCCAAAATGAAATGAAAGAAAATGAATAACAAAAACAATCATTACTTTTAGCAACTTAAAATCGGTAGATTAAACAACCTCTGGTTATACTTCATTTTTACTTTTTATCTAATACGCAACATAATTTTCCTCATGCCAAATCATAAGAGGATTTAAATGCAGAGGGTTTTGAATATCATGGTAAATATTATAGCTTTCTTGACACTAGGATTTGCAGTCTGTTATCATTCTCAGTGTAGTCTTAACAGTTAGCCAGTCAATTGTTGGTGCTCTCCCTTCCTAGAATAAAGGATATTTCAAAATAAAATTGAGAGAGTCTCAAAAAATTTTAAATGAATACATTTTCTGTCATAAAATTCTGATCTTATTGTCCTTGGGGTTTTTTGTTTGTTTCTTTGATTTCTCCCTATGAATTGCAACAGTCTTATGGAAACTTTTCAGAGACCAAAGTTTGGTAATCTCTGAACTATATGTATTCCAAGATACCCTCCAACACTCTCATTCTATGAGTGAGTTCTATACTAGAAATTGATTTAATAGGCCTTAAGAATCACTGAAGATTTTAGGAACGGAAAATGACAATATCAAAGCTGTTTCAGGGAGTTAGATAAGAGATCTTGTTAGTTTAAAAGCAGGTAATTCAATCATGGACAGTTGGACTAAATGCATATGGCGCCACAGGTTCTAGGAGGCCTGAAAGGATACTGTGAAAGCCAGAACTCTATGGGAAGGGTTAACTTCTTTGTCAAATTCTCACCTTACCTCAGATCTATTTGTCCAATCCTCTCATTTGGGAGGCTTTTCAGGAAGAGGACTCAAAAACACTTTTTTTTATTTCTGACTCAACAAATCTAAACCACCAGTGCTAATGTCTCTGAGAGGAAGATAGTATATTATTTATATTTTGCTGAATAGAAGAAGAATTAATTGCTTCAATGGGATGAATCATACAGAGGAAGCATATGCTAATGAGTTATATAAAATCAGTACTTGGAGAGGTCACAAGTGAAAACAGTCCCTATCATGCCATAAAATCAAATCTGGAGGATTCAAACAATATCAGAGAAAAAAATAGCCCCTTTTACATCCTGGGCTATTTTTGCTTCAATCCTTTGCAATAAAATTACAAAAACTAAGTGATGTGTCATGTGAAATTCTATGAAGAGCTGCTGCTCTCCAATATTTTTGTGCCGAAATTCTCACAACTCTGGATTTGCTGCATCTGCATGATTTGGAGTTTTAAGGGCAGAATGTGTGGATGCCTAAAACCTCATGCTCCTCACCTCTTATTACTTTAATTTGTTCGCAGAGAAAAACCACAGAATGTTAGAGACTTGGATAGATCTGAGAAATTAGTAGGTGTTGAGATCTCAAAGTGTCAAAACAAGAATTCAGAATTTTTAAATGAGTTACCACTTAGAACTTTGCTCCTCCCATTGTGCGGGACCAGCACGGCCAGAGCGCTGTGCAGCTCCACATGCCGCAAATGGATGGCATTCATTTGGATTTCATCTATCATCAAGTGATTACCGCCAGTGTTGCACCAGCTTGCTAGACAAATAATTTTAATTTTAAAAGTGCATTATGGCATGACAAAGTTAGTAGACTTGCTGGAACACTGAAGTGGAGCATAGGGGTTATCCCCTTTTACTATAATTTTCTCCCACATGTATCTTTTTCTTCTTTTTTTTAATTAAATATTTCCACCTCCTCCCATTTCCCTCGTCCTCCCCCCTCCCCCTCCCCCTCCCTCTCTAGTCCAAAGAGCAGTCAGGGTTCCCTGCCCTGTGGGAAGTCCCTGGTCCTCCCTCCTCCATCCAGGTCTAGGAAGGTGAGCTTCCAAACAGACTAGGCTCCCACAAAGTCAGTACGTGCAGTAGAATCAAAGCCCAGTGCCATTGTCCTTGGCTTCTCAGTCAGCCCTCATTGTCAGCCACATTCAGAGAGTCCGGTTTGATCACATGCTCCATCAGTCCCAGTCCAGCTGGTCTTGGTGAGCTCCCATTAGATCAGCCCCACTGTCTCAGTGGGTGGTGCTAATAATAGTTTAGCATTGTCAATATTTTAAGTGTGTTATTTCTAACTCAACTAGTCTCACAATTCTATAAATAGTGACATAACACTATTTTATAAATGAAAGCAAATAGAAAGCTTAAAATTAAAGTTACTAGACCAAAAGCTGGAAAAATAAGAATTGAAACTCAAGATACCTGGCTCTAGAGCAGCGTTTCTCAACCGTCCTAATGCTGTGCTCCTTTTATACAGTTCCTCATGTTTTGGTGACCCCCAACTATAAACTTATTTTGTTGCTACTACATAACTGTTTTTTTCTACTGTTGTGAATGGCAATGTTAAAAAGCTGATATGCAGGATATCCTATATATGGTCCCTGTGCAAGGGTCATTTTATGCCCCCAAAGGGTTCAGAACCCATAGGTTGATAACTGCTTGTCTAGAGTCTTCATTTCACTCTATTTAAGAAAGACAACAATTTGAAGGAAAGTCACAGAACTCGCTCAAAACTGGATGTGGAAGAGTTTCTGGTTTGCAACAAGGCAACTAAAAAGTTTAATAAGACAAGAATTAAAAGCAAGAGGATAGTCCAAGGTTATGACGAGGTAGCCTGCTGAAAATAGAAGGGAACAAATAAAGAATAGCTTGATGGATGATAGAAAAGTAGATAATTACCATGGAAACTATTAAACCAAAAACCTTCTTAGAGCAATTTCTATCCAGAAGATATTCAGCAGTATTTAGTAAGATTGGGTGAGGGGTGTAGGGTGTGTCTTGTACTCTTGTTTAGGGGCTCGAGGCAAAGCAACTTGCTAAATAATCATTTCTTGCACACAACAACTTCTTCATATCACAGCCAATATCTGCCCCCAAATGTCAGAGCCTTCTGATTGTCCTCTTGATACAGAGGACAAAGTGAGTAACCACTCTAAGATGAAGGATTTATTCAGCTGTTGCACTGTGCTAATCTTTCAATTATACATTTGTAATGAGGACAGGGCTTCTAGAATTTTTTTCTTATTTTCCTGTGAAACTTTTTATATGATCCCTCCAGTATGCATAGGTATAAAATAAATGTACAAATAAAATATGTACTGGTATAAATATTTAAAAGTTTATTTTATAACAATTACTTGACATATTTATGTAATTTAACATTAAAGATAAAAGCAAATGTGATACTAATGAGATGGGCATGCTTGTTTATTTTACATACAGAAGTAAATCTTGGGCTTATGTTTGATTCTTCAGGATATAGAGAATCTTCCAAAATTTTCAGAGTTGATTGATACTTTGATTTTTTAATTGTCAGTGCTAAGGACACAACTCCACATGAGTACACAATTTAAAAATGGCAGAAGTAGAGGACCCTTGGCCCCTGGCCAGGGAAGACACCACCCAACTCCTGATAAACACCTTTAAGCCTGTCCAATAACCTTAGATTACGCCACATCTCTGGGTCCCGTATCCCAGCCTACTACTTTGAAAGAAGTCTTTGACTTTACCAGAGGTCAAGCATGATATAGAAGTCCCAGGTAAGACACTACCCACTGCCAGCTAACACTCCATAAAGCCCTCCCAATAACCCCAGACTGTACCCCCTCCCCTGAGCTCCATTCTAGGGCCTACAGCCCCTGGAAGCCTTACGGGAGGCCAAGGTGGTCCTAGAAAATCCAGGTAAGATAATGCCAGCCACTAGCAAAGCCCCATTAATGCCTGCCCAGCAATCCCAGATCGCACAAACCCCAGCCTCACACCCCCAGTTTCATTCCCTGGTCCACAACTTTGGAAGAAGACTTCTGTTTTACTAGAATCCAGGCCAGCTCTAGGGACCCCGTGTCTACAACTTCAGATGAGTTCAGCTTTACTGAAGAACAAACCAGATATAGGGACCCCAGAGATGACTGCTATATTGTAGGCCAGGCTATTCCAAGGTACCCCAGAGGCCAGACCAGATCTAGGAATCCAAATCTACCCTCCCCACCCTTGGGCTCCATATATTAGTCTATAACTTCAGAAAAGGACTTCAACCTTACTAGAGGCCAGGACAGGTTTAAGGACCCATAGCCACAAAAAACTCAGAGGGAACACCCTAATAAGCCTGAAGACACACCTGTCACCAGAACCCTTGGCCATTTAAGCTAGAAGGTCAGGGAGAAAATAGAACCCAAGAAACAAAACACCCATCCAACAAAGACAAATGCAGAAGTGAACACCTGGAGCTATAATCATTATAAATTCAGAAGCCTAAACATCAGAGTAAGAACATAATCAATAACAGCGACAGCAATATGACATCACCAGAACCCAGCTATCCTATGACAGCAAGACAAGAACAGTGCAGCACAGCTGAAGCACAAGAAAATGACCTTTAAAATTCCTTTATGAAGATGACTGAGGTCTTTAAAGATGTTATGAACAAATGAACAAATCTCTTATGAAAATTCAAGAAAAGAAAAAAGTTGGAAGAAATTAATAAATCCCTACAAGAAAACCAAGAGACACAAACAAACAAACAAACAGATGAATGAAACTGTTCAAGACCTGAGAATGTGAATAGAAGCAATAAGGAAAACATAAATGGAGGGAATCCTGGAAATGGAAATTCTGAGTAAGTGAACAGGAACTACAGATGCAAACAGCACCACCAGAATACAAGAGATAGAAGAGAGACTCTCAGGTATTGAAGACATGAAAGGGAAAATAGATTCATCAGTCAAAAAAATGTTAGATCTAAAAATTTCTTAACAAAAAACATCCAGGAAATCTAGGACACCATGGAAAGTCCAAACATAAGAATAAAAGAATAGAAGAAGGAGAAGAAATGGGATTCAAAAAGCCCAGAGAATATATCTACCAAAATCATAGCCGAAAATTTTTCTAACCTAAATAAGTACATGTCTACAAAGTTACAAGAAGTTTACAGAGCACCAAGTGGATTGGATCAAAAAAGAAAAGACCCTCACCACATAATAATCAAAACACTAAACATACAGAACAAAGAAAGAATATTAAAAAGTATCAAGGAGAAACAAAAATCCAAGCTATCTAAAACAATCCTGTACAATAAGAGAACTTCCAGAGGTATCACAAAACCTAATTTCAATCTCTACTACAGAGCTATAGTAATAAAAACTGCATGGTATTGGCATAGATACAGACAGATCAATGGAATCAAACTGAAGACCCAGATGTAAATCCACACACCTGTGTAACTTCATTTTTGACAAAGAAGTCAAGATTATACAATGGGAAAAGGAAAGCAACTTCAACAAATTGTTCTGGTTTAACCAGATGTCGGCAAGTAAAATAATGCAAATAGACCCATATTTATCACCTTGCACAAAACTGATATCCAAGTGGATCAAATTACCTCAACATAAATCCAGATATACTGAACCAGACAGAAGACAAAGTGGGAAATAATCTCAAACATTTGTCACAGGAGACAACTTCCTGAACAGAACACCAATAGCACAGGTACTACATCAACACTTAATAACTGGGGACTTCGTGAAATTGAACAATTTCTGTAAGACAAAAGACACTGTCAATAGGACAAAATGGCAACCTACAGAATGTAAAAAGATCTTATCAACCTCACATCTGACAGAAGGCTTATTTCCAAAATATATAAAGAACTTAAGAAACTAGATATCAACATCCCAAATAATACAATTTTAAAATGAGGTACATCTCTAAACAGCATTCTTAACAGAAGAATCTCAAATGGCTGAGAAACGCTTGAGATGTTTGAAATCCTTAGCCATCAGGGAAATGCAAATCAAAGCAACTCTGAGATTTTATCTTACACCTGTAAGAATGGTTAAGATCAAAAACACTGATGATGACTTATGGTGGAGAGGATGTAGACCAAGGGGAGCACTCTTCCATTGTTTGTGGTAGTATAAAATTGGACAGCCTCTTTGGAAGTTGGTGTAGTGGTTTCTCAGAAAACTGGGAATCAACCTACCACAAGAGCCAGCAATACTGCTCTTGGGCATATACCCAAAGGATGCTCAATCCTACCACAAGGGCACTTGCTCAACTATGTTCATACCAGATTTACTTGCAATAGATAGAACCTGGAAACAACCTAAATGTTCCTCAACTGAGGAATAGAAAAAGAAAACGTGGCATATTTACACAATGGAGTATTACTCAGCTGTTAAAACAAGGACACCAGGAAATTTGATGGCAAATGTATGGAACTAGAAAAAAAATCATCCTGGGTAAGGCAACCCAGGCTGAAAAAGACAAAAATAGGACAACTGTGCTACAATTCATAGCCCCAGAGAAACTAAGTAACAAGGAGGGTTCATGGGTAGACACCCAGATCTTCCTGGGAAAGGGAAATAGAAGAGATTTTATGAGTGGATGAGGGCAGGTGTGGATGGGAACACAAGCGATCAGGTTGGGGGATACAAAGTGAGAGGATGCTGTGGAGGGTTGGTGGGGGGGGGTCATTTCATGGTTGGTTAGAAAGCCTGGTGTAGGGGAATCTCCTGGGAGTCTATGAGGACGATCCCAGCTTAGACACTTATCTATGGTGGATTGCTAAACGGGCCTTCTCCTGTAACCAGATTGATGTCTGGCCCAGTTGTCATTAGAGAGGTGACATTCAGCAACTGATGGAGGCAGATGCAGAGACCCACAGAGAAACATAAAGAAGAGTTCAGGAATCCTGCAGATGAGGAGGAGGAGAAAGGAGTGTAAGAGCCAGAGGAGTCAAGGACACCATGGTAAGGCCCACACAATCAAGTAACCTAAGCTCATAGGTACTCACTGGGACTGAATGGACAACCAGGGAGCTTGCATGGGACTGACTTGGACATTCTACATATATGTTACACAATGGGAACAGGGGCTATCTTCAATACTTTTACTGGCTTTGGGGACCCTACTCCTCATACTGGGTCACCTTGCCCAGTCTTAATACATGGAGATGTACCCAGTCTCAGTGCAATTTGATATGCCATGTTTTACTTGAAACTTATTGGAGACCTAATCTTTCCTGGATGGAGATGGAAGAGGAGGGGACTGGGGGGAGCAGGGGCTGGGAGGAGGGACTGGAAGAGGAGAATAGGGGGAGGTTGTGGCTGGTATGTAAAATAAACAGATGAATAAAAAATGCCCCCAGAAAGAAACAGAAAAAAAATAACGGAAGTATATTTAGGGCCATTTCAGTAATATTTGGAAATTCTGTCTTATTCCCAAGACTGATTTCAAATCTTTCTGAAACTCAAGTCAGCAACTCAAACAGCAATTTAAAAATCAAACACTCTACAATAATACAATTCAAAGATAAACTAATTGATACTTACGTGCTAAGGAATAAGGACAAGAAAATATTGAAAGTCTGGTTTCTATAATTAAATTCTGTTGTTTCTTTAAGAGCATAAACTTTTGATTGCACAACTAAAACTTTGTAATTCATAATATACATTTATTTTTCACTTGAGCTGTAGTTAGTGTCTCAGGCAGTGGTCACTGTGTCCCATAATGTGTCAGCATACCAAGTTCAAGGGCTGCAATGACACTGTGTGACGAAATAGAGGACAGCACTCCCAGCTCAGATTATTCTTTTTAATCATTGTCTGTTCAGAAACTTTTCCTCTTGCCAAAGGTTTGTGACACCACATTCAGCTGCATGACCCCATATAGGGTCACACGCACAGTGTAAGAAGCTGTACCTTATATCATCAACAGACATAATAATTTAATATTAAGTGATGTCTATTGAGAAACTGTGACCTAGAAGCATGATTTTATGACCAGCCCTGACCAGAAAACCCTTATGAGGTGAAAGCTGTTTTGCATAATGATGATCACACAGACGAAGGTATGCATTACAACAGCTTAACCAACAGCAGAAACCCAATTTAGTATTTTGAGTGTTTGATCAGACATTGTACACAGCTCTTTATTACACTGTGTTGCTTAATCTTCAAAGGGAGTCTGTAATGTAGTTAATATTTGTAGCCCCATATTACATTATTGAAAATGAGGCTCAGAGAAGTTAATTACCTTGTCTGGGATCACATAAGTAAAAAGTGACCCAACATGAGGTCGCAGAAAGTCTGTTGAACTCATTGATACACATCATTACACTCTGCAATATGTATTCAGTTGTCTAAACGTTTGAGCATGGTTCAAAAATCAGAAGCAAGGCCTGGAAACACATAAATCCCTTTCCAGTTTCCTGTGTATGTGTGTGTGTGTGTGTGTGTGTGTGTGTGTGTTGGCATAAAGAATGAAGAATTTGTAGGGAAGAAAGATTAATATAAATCAATGAATTTTCAAAAAGATTTTCACCTAGCAGGAAGCTCTGTATGCCATTTGATGAAAGAGACCATTGGGAATCAGTTTATTTCAAACTGAATTCCACATGTACACTCCTTTCAGACTCAACAGCTAGCTGTCTGTCTCACCAAGGACAAACTGTGTATCATCTCAGCTAAAAGTGAAGAAAGCTGTTTAAAATTGTCCCTTTCAACAATTCTACCTAGAGAAAAACATATCTACATTTACAATTCTTTTTCAATGTTAAATTATTGTACAATGAAGTCCCTAAAAAACTGCTTTAAAACTAGAGTAGGACTCCCACCCTTATACACAAGATACTTACGATATACAGAGGCCAGAATGCATCTTAAGAAAGAACCACATTCAATGAAAACCAGTTCTACTCCAGCTAGCTTGTGACATCAGTGTTGGTCCTGTCCCTTACAGCCAGCATTACAAAGGCCCGACAGTCTTCTTCGGGGCCTTTCAAGTCAGATTTCATTTTTCCGCTGTCACAAAACGTAGCCTCAGTCAGTATGACATCTGCTTCCACATTTGGCAGAGGGCTCTTTCTTCTGTGACAATGAAAATGAAGGTCCTTTCTTTTCTGATAGATTTTAGGGCTTATTCATGCACAGAGCTTTTGTTTCTTCATGGGTTACACTAGTACAGGGAAGTATCTCAGCACTCCAGTCTTTTTCCTTTTTCTTATTTTTATGACAAAAAACCCCACTGTTCATATAAATCAAAAATGAAATGCCTAGAGTTCATCCATTGTATTGCATGTTCAAAGCTCTCAATATTACTTAACTCTTCATTTCATTTCATTTTCCAGGGACATGGCATCATTGAGTCCTAGTATATAGGAGTTAATAAACTGCATTTCTTAATACAATCAGAGTTTATTAGGCTTATGTGAGAAGCAGATCGCTCAAATGCCTTGTAGGCTTTATACTCAGTGGTCTCTGCTTCTAATAAGCAGTCTGTTCTCCCTCCCTCCATCCCTCCTTCTCTCCCCTGCCTTTTTCTCTCTGTGTATGTTAACATTACAGAGTCATACAAGCAGGGCTGAGAATATGATGGATACCATTCTGACCTTAACAGCCCAGATAATACCTTCTTATTAGAAGGCTGTCAGAAATGGGACAACAGGTTTGCCCTAAGTTTCAAATGTCTTGCTATTCTGTTGTTGTGTTTTCTGTATTGTTCCTGGGGTGGCTATGCAGGCAAACAGCTTAGGTACTTATGCTGTGACTAGCACACACCACTAGTTGGTGTCTTTTAATTCAAGTTAGAAGAGTAGGTGAATGGTGTTCCCAAAGATACATTCTGTGATATGTGCCTGAGCTTAAAATCAATATGACAGCAGCTGGTAGAATAGGCTAATCAGTTCTGCTTTGAAGATGGGGCCATTTTTGAGAAGCAGAGAGTTGTGGCAAACTTACATACTACACAACCACATACTGAAACATTTCAGATGCATATTTCATAGCATTATGCTCACATTCAATGCCAATTATAGGTTATATTAGAATCAAAACAAATGAATCAAAAACAAAGTTAGTCTTTGAAGTCAGCTTCACACTCTCTTGATGTTCAAGCATAGACTAATTAAGACATTTAACCAGGGTTCTCAGGATATCCTAGTTTCTCCTTCAGTGAAATTTTGGGAAGCAGAAAGGACAGTATAGACATATGGGATAGCAAATCAATTCTACCTTCAGATGTTACCTCTCATATCACTTCCTATCTCTAGTTAAATCACACGTGTTTGTCCTTTGCCTAGACTGGCCTGGACTACCTTGTCAACATTCGATCAGTATGAGGATGGGGAGATGTAAAGTTTCGCCCCTATCCTAAATAATGTTAGCTGACATTTGCGGGGTATTTATTGCATGGCAGACGTTATTCTCAGCAGCTCACATGCAACTCATGACTCCTCCAAATGCAGATGTAAGTTAGACAGCTTTATAACACTTAATCCATTATTCTTTCAATCTATAAGCAATCTAGGCAGAGAGAGATTAACTTACTAGTTGTTTCCTTCAGAATCTGAAATGTATTTCCATAGGATCATACGTTGAAGGCTTCTGTGCCAACTGCTGGTATTTTGGGGATGTAATGAAAACATTAGGGTGTGAGATTAGTTAGAGAAAATCAGTTGTTGAGATATGCATTTGAAAATAATACTTTGACCCTTGGCCCATCATATCTAGAGGTGGGTATTTTGGTTCCACCACCCCTTTCTGCTATGATGACCCATTTTGCCACCAGCTTAGAGATGTCACTGATAGAATGAGACCTCTGAAGTCATAAGCCAAATTCATCTTTTCTCCTTTATGTTGATTTGTGGGCATCTTTGTTAGGGTTTTTATAGCTGTGCTCAAAAAACACGACCAAAAGCAACTTGGGAAGGAATACATTTCCTTCACCTGACACTTCCAGGTAACAGCTCCTCAATGAGGGAAGTTGGGGCAGGAACTTTAAGCAAGGCAGGAACCTGGGAGACAGGAACTGATGCAGAGGCCTTGTAGGAGTGCTGCTTACTGGCTTGTTCCTCATGGTCTGAGCAGCAGTACCATAAGCCCATTGGTGGCACCACCCACAGGGAGGTGGGCCCTTCCACTTCAATAACTGATAAAAAAAATGTCCCATGAGCTTCCCCATAGGTCATTCTGGTGCGGCAGTTTCTCAATTGAGGGTCCCTCTTCCAAAATGACTCAAGTTTGCTTCAAGTGGACATAAAACTAGCCAGCACAGTGAATGTCTATACTAGAGAAGATACTCAGTTATACAAAAGTGAGTGCATGGTACATGCCCATTAAATAGACATTTGAAATGACTCAAGTTAGAAGTAATCTAAATGCCTATCCTAGTACATTTTTTTCCTGTGGGTTATTTAGTTATCAAATTTTTGCAAAATTTTCCAAAGTTTGGAAATATTCATGACACAATATAAGTTTTACAAAGCAGTCTTCTACAAAATTGTAAAACAGTACCATTACAAAGACACAACTTTTTGAGGATATTTTAAAAAAGACTAAAAATTATAACAAACCATAAAAATAATTGTATAGCAGTAGGTATATCAGGCTAAGTCTTTTAAATTTTATTACATATTTTCTGAAAATTTCTCATTAACTGCCTTCTTTATAAACAACATTAAAGAAAGATATGCTTCAAAGACCCTGTCACCTCCATGTAAAGTTAGCCTTGTCACAGTTGATAGAGAGTCCCAAACTCCCTAGCTGTGTCTAATGGCATAAGCATTCTCAAGGACTGTGCCTCTTCAACATAACTACCCAACCAATCTTGTATAGCATCTGTTCTACCTTTGAGGATTCCTCATTTTTTTAAACCAAGAAGTTATGTCAGATTGATTGCCTAGGCTTCAGTATATGGCCAATTGTTATCCTTCTTTTTATTTTTTTAGATGAAACATGACACACTAGACCTTGGTTGAAAGATGAGATCTTCCGTATGATGTAATGGAAATTTATAAAATGTATACCCAAGGTAATATAATATCACAATCAATTACCAGAGACCCCTAACTTAAAAGATAAACTTAATTTTGACATATTTCTAATTTTTCTTTAAATCAATCAATATTGGGCCTTCATTTAGATTGAATAAGAAACAAGTTTAGTATTACAACCTAAATGATATTTCAAATATTTCATTCTAAAAACTTACATTCTGTTTTGTGTCCTGCTTCAAGTTTTATAACTATAGCTATATTATGTGGTTCATTAATAGTTAAGGGAGAGCAGGGGGAGTTTGCTCTGAGTTTATTCCAGTCCATTACGCTCTGCCCTGGGAAGCTACCCAGTTGCCTTCCAATCTCCTGAAGAAAAGCGGTTAGGAATAATGAACTATATGTGGCTAAAAACACCATCAGCATTTAGGTATGAGAAGTTGTGAGGAAAAGAGGCAAGAAAATTACAAGTAATGATAGAAAAGGAGGAAAATTAAGATAATTAAAATATTCTAATGAAATATTTCCAAATAGGCCCCTCTTTGAAGTTACTATGTTATGGTCTCTGCCTGCAAAAATGGAAATAGCAGTTCTTAACATTTGCTTCCTAGGTATTAAACATGTCTCATAAGATTATATAATGAAAACTGATTTATATGTAAGCCAAAGAAGTAAAGTTTTATTTTTGCAGACTAAAAATGATAAATCAGTAAAACAAAACTTAATTTAAGCAGTCAGATAATAGAGTTAAATCAGGTAAGTTTTCCTAATTTAGATTCTTTATAATCACTGTGTGGATGAATGAGAGGGTAGGTCAACAACTATGATCATTTTTAAGAAGTCCTAAATAAATTGACAGCAGACACAGCAAAAGCAAATATGCAAGAATTTAAGACTTAAGTGGAGTAACTGATGTATTTGGAAACAGTCTTCATCCAGGCTTGCAGGAAGTAAGGAGCTTCAGGTTTGCATGAACAAATTTTGTCAACAATAAGCCATAAAAAACTACAAGATCATAAGCTAAACAAAGTATCAAACATCCACAAATTCTTCTGCACACAGTATGTTTGTTACAAAGTGACTACTTTATTTTCACATTTGATGATTATATTTTTCCTTTACTCTTAGAAACTTTCATACATGTATCCAATATATCTTGATCATATCTACCTTCCCACCCCATTTCTCTACTATATTAACCTACTATAATAACATCTCGCTCCCATCTTCATGTATCCCCTTTTAATAATCCACTGAGTCCACTGAGTGTGTCCATATATACATGGGTGCAGAGTCACTCAATCAATTATGGGGAACCTATCAGTGGCTTCCCCCAAAGAAAACTGACTCTACCTGCCCCAGTAGCAACCAGTTGCCAATAGTTCCTCAGCGAGACATGGGCCATTCAGAGCCCAGTCCCTCTCCATGCTAGAATTATTTTAATAGCTTTATTTATTATTTGAAAATGCTATACATTTATACAATGCATATTACTTATATCCATCCACCATTACTTGTTTGATCTTGTTAGGTCTGTGGAGGTAACTAACTATAGCCACTATGAGTTCATGTGTGCTACATCCAGAGGACAATATTCCATAATAATCTTCTCCACGCTCTGGCTCTTACATTCTTTTTGCCCTCTTCTGAGATGCTTACTGAGCCCTGAGAGTAGGTTGAATAAGGGTAACCATATAGATATCTCATCTATAGTTGAGCACTCATGGTCATTATTATCAGTGTAAAATGCCAATTTTGATATGTAGTCATCATGCTCATACCCTGATTTCTTCAGCATGAATAAGTTTCATAAATGTTGTGATAGATCTCATTAAGCAGAAATCACTTATTCATTCAATGATATCATACTGAACTGTCTGCCAAGTAGGAAGTAGTCCAGGCATTGTGAATATTTGAAAGAGTAAAGGGAAAAAACTCTGTGCCTAATTTTCTTGTGGGACAAAAATTCAAAGTAAATATCATAGGGGGACTAGAATGGGAAGTTTATAGTTACATTTCATCAATTCTAATGGACTTTCTGCAACTGCACATTTCATAAAATAATGTGTTTCATTATTATAAATAAATAAAGACAAGCCTCATTGAGAAGATTATATTGGAGGGGATGATGGGGGAATTCATTTGGCTAAGAGTTTACATCTGCAGCAAATCAAGCAAGAGAAGATGGTAGCTCAGATCAGAGAAGAAACAGTGACTATAATGAAAACATCTATGATTCTGATAGTCATAAAACCTACACTACCTTTCGTCTGACTTATAGTTTTTATACTTCCTCAGACAGTACACTATTCTACTGCCTGTAATCTGGGTGGAATATTTCCGTGGCCATCCCGCCTATCAATGATTTATATTCTAATTGAAAATATAAAAAAATTGTAACTTGGCTTTTGTTCTATGTGTATAATTCACATGTTTTTCATCTGATGGTTATATAGTTTGAGTTTTCTTAATTGTAATTAGGATCCTTCTTCACAAGGTTTCTTAAACTTTTGAGTAGGTGGGTGCTTTCAAAAATAAATAATAATCTTCCTTGTAATAATTCTGCCTAACAGAATTATAAGTGTAATTTAAATATAAAATTGAATTATGGTTACAAAACCTGGGATTTTGGTTTGCTTTGATGTTTTAAAATCCTTCTCCTTGTACATATGCACTGTACTCTCAACTTCCACCATCATCGCTTCAGCTTTAGATCTTTAACAAATTCCTTATATACTGAGATTTGAAGATATATCTAGTGAGGGGATTTCAATAGCTAAAATCTTCTGTCAACTGTTAACATAGATGCTCTGAATTAATGAGCTTTGAGGAACTCTTCGACTTTCCAAAAAGGAACCAATATGATAGATGGCAGGTGTTTCCAAGATAAATCATCAAGAACAATAGAAAATGGAAAACAAAACAAAACAAAAAAAAACCCCAACCAACCAACAAACAAACTAGAATCAACCATAAAAGCAATGTGAGCTTCCTAGTGTGGGTCATGTGTTAAATGTTTTGTTTATTGATGCAAATAACTAGATCACTGGCATTGTTAGGAAGACTGACTTGAAATGTATTATAGGATTATCTGATATAGTTAGAGGAGGCCAGTTTCAAGTGACTTCCTTTGACTTCACTAACCCTTCTGTAATGCTACAATGATGTAATCAAGAACTTGGCAAAATAACAGAAAACTTTTGGGTTTAGAGAACAGAGAACAATGGAGAGGCAGAAGATTGGGACAGAAAGAGTCCTTCTCTGAGCATACACTAAGGTTTGGTCTCCAAAGAACAAAACCTGAATAATCTTTCAGGTTTAGGTACAAGAAATCCACTCAAAGAGGAAGAACAACAGTTTTTCTAAGCACAACATTGTAGTGATATTTCATTTGTATTTTAATAAATCAAGCTTGTCTGAAGATCAGAATCCAAAACAGCCACACTAGTCAGCCATCCAGGCTAGGCAGTGGTGACACACACCTTTAATCCCAGCAGCCACTTTAGTTAGCCATAGAGGCCAGGCAGTGGTGGTGCAAGCCTTTAATATCAGTACTAGAGAGAAATATAAGACGGGATGAGACAGGAGCATGCTCTCTTTTAGTCTGAAGACTTCATAGAGGTAAGAGCTCTCTTGGCTGCTTTGCTTTTATGATCTTCAGGTTGAACCCTAATATCTGTCTCTGGATTTTTATTATTCGAATTACACACCATTATTCTAGATTCTGCACCTGATGCGAAAGACTTGGTCTTGCTTTTAGTTATTTGTGAGCTAACGTTCTAATCAGCAAAGAGTATATGATTACATCTAATAACAATCAGAGCAGTAACATGAACTAAGGCCATGCTTTCCACTATATTCCATTCTCTGGTGGTAGAGAATACAGGTAATAGGAATGTCAAAGGAACACTTCTGAGATGCCTGCAACATACACCAACCATTTCAAACATTTTAAAGTAGAAAATAAACATCTGTGTAATGGGGAAGTATGGTTGATTTTCCAGTATCTTTTCCACTAATTGTGGTTTCTCTTAAAAGTACCAGTTTTGTAATTCTTAAATTTATCAAGTGAACTTCTACATTCATCAGGAACGACATATATGCTCAGAAATATTAAAAGTAACATCTCTGGAATTGGAGAGATGCCTCAGTGATTAGGAATACTGACTTCTCTTCTAGTGGTCCTAGGTTCAATAACCAGTACCCATATGGCAGCTCATAACCATCTGTAATTAGTTCCAGGGTATTTGGCACCTTCTTCTGGTTTCTATTCTATGAGCATCAGGCACATATGTAGTGCACAGACAAACATGAAGGTGAAACAACTATACACCTCATATTAAAATAAATTAATAAATCTCAAAGTAAAATAGAATCTCCATTTTTCAGTTTCATATTTATCACCTTCAGTCATTAGGGGACTGTCTTTCTTCACTAGCAGTTAGATATTTGATAGTCACCGTTTCTTCCTTAATCATCTGTCTACACCCACAGTGCATGCAAGAAAGTAGTATTTGATTCAGGAATAATATGTCGAAATAAAGCAACTGTATTTTCTATTTTGTGTACCCTACCAACCTTCAGCATTCATATCAAATCCTTTCTCCTCTGAGGAGTCTTTGATTGTAACTGAAATCAAGACATTTGCATCTTGGTGAATGCAAAGCCAAAAAACACAACCAGAATGTAAAATGTGAAGAAAGATTTATTACCTGCAGTAGACAAGAAGAGCATGGCAGGCATTTCAAGACTAATATTCTCCTTGAAAAGAAGCATGAGGATTTTATTGAAGAGTCATCTACATATTCAAATAGTGAAGCATATTAGAAACAAGCATATTTTTAGCATGTTTTTTTAAAGAGCACATTTATGAATAGGTCCAATTTGAGGCCACAGAACACAGGTCAGTAAAGATTACTGGCCATGTTTACTTCAAAATCATAAAATATATGTTTCAATAGAGAAGATAGCAGACATGAAGAAATGGGAACAGTCTCATTTCAAGGTCCAAGAAGACATACTCAAAAAGCAACAAGAGACGAGCAAACACTATTAAAGAGGTTTATCTGAGTGTTCTATTGGGCCTAGCTACTCTATATTGCTTAAAAGAAGGATCCCAAGTAACTTGGTGGCGTTTACTGATCCATCTTATGATTCTTCAGTTTTTCTGAAATAGAAAGAATAGCTTTGAGGGTACATTAGTACTTTCTTCAAGAGACTGTAGCTTTTTACTCCCCCATCAGTTTATGAGTTTGCCCCAAAGGTGTCTGCCTGTCTGACTTTTAAGCTAATAAAATTATACCCAAATTAGTCTTTCCCCTTTTCATTATTCACAAAACTAATAGCTTATTCTATTTTTCTGTGGTATTCTTACAGTTTGCTTCGACTTTAATTTACAGATATGTTATATTTTCCAAACTGATTGTGGGTTTTTTAGGACCAGGCTCTTTGCAAGATATTGCTTTACTATCTAATGCATGCAAGATACCAGTTCAATACTTTGGAAAAGAGCTAAAATAGAAATATGGTTAGCTATAGAATAAACAGTCATGGTACTTTTTATAAGTTTTATACAAATATATATTTTATATTGAGTATATTCCTTCATTTTCTCCTCACCTCTGTCTTTTTTACCCTTTTACTTTCCCGTTAGACTCCCATGTTCTCCTAGACTGGTTTGATTTCATTGCTATGTCATAAATAAATAAAGGATTTTAATATATCTATATAAAATCTATAAATGAGAGAAAATGAATAATTTTTTTTCTTTTTGAGAATGACTTAATTCACCTGATATGATTATCTCCAATTGCATGCATTTTCCTACAAATGAAGTCACTTCATTCGATTTTATGGCTGAAAAAAGTCAATTGTGTATCTACACCATGTTTTTATCCTTATCGAGTCCACTGTTATTAGGGCCAGGGAGATAGCATTTAAAAACTAGGTTGGTTCCATAACCTAGATGATTCTACAATTTCAAATAGTTCGGTTAGAATCATTGACCTGAAAATATCTCTGTGGTAGCTTGACTTGAAGCATTCAAGTAAATGGCCAAGACGGGCATAACTGGGTAAAACCACATAATCTATATTTAGAGTTTGTTTGTTTTTGTTTTTGTGAAAGAGCCACATTGACTTCCGCAGAGGCTGAACAAATTTACACACCCACCAGCAGTGTATAAGGACTCCCCTTTGTGTATCTCATCACAAGCCTTTTTTTGTTTGTCTTCTCCATGACTGCTATTTCTTATGAATGGCTGCCTTTCTGACTGGAGTAAAACAGAATCCCAGTAGAGTTTTGATTTGCATTTCTCAGATGGGTAGAATAGCCAATTTTTCCTCAAATGTTGATTGGAATTGTATTTTCATCTTTGACAGTACTTTTCTTCATTTCATTAGTCTACTTACTGATTGGGATATTTGATTTTTAGCTCACTGCTTATTAAAAATATAGGATGTCTCTTCACTTTACGGTTCTCTTTGCTATGTGGAAGCTTTCTGATTTCATGAAATCCTGTTTGTTGAATGTTGACATTATCTTAAACAACTGGAGTCCTGTGAAGAAAGTTCTTATCCATCTTAGCATGCTTTCAAGAGGTTTTATTCTTACAGTTTTGGAATTTCAGGTCATATATTAAGGTCTTCAATACATTCAGAATTGTGCTTTGTGAAGCAGGAGATAGAGGTCTCATTTCATTCTTCTGTATGTGACTATCCAGTTCCCAGAACTATTTGACAAAGAGGCTCCAGTGTGCTCTTTTGGGAATTTTGTTAACAGTAGTGTGGATTTTGATCTGGGTTCTCTATTCTATTCCACTAGTGGATGTGTCTCTTTCGGACAGTGCTGTGCTAGTTTATTTCTATGACTCTGCATCATGGATGATGATACCCCCAGCATAATTCATTCTGTTCAAAATTGTTTTGATTATCTGGGGCCTCTTGTGTTCCCATAAAAAATTAAGATTTTCCTCTATTTTTTTTGGAAAGATGGCATTAAAATTTTAATGGGAATTGGATTGAATTGTCTGGTTTTCATGTGCTAATATAATGTTTTATTTTATTTTATTTTTTTGTGAATGAAGCTTGTTTATTTTAACTTTTTTTTAATTTATAAAAGTTTATTAATTTATATAAGTTTCCATTTCTGCCCCTCCTACCAACACCCTCCCACTACCCCCACTCCCTCTACTCTTCCCTCTCCATCCCTAAGAGCAGTCAGGGTTTCCTGTCCTGTGGGAAGTTCAAGTTCCTCCCCCCTCCCTCCAGGTCCAGGAAGGTGAGCATCCAAACAGACTGGATTCCAAAAATCCAGTATATGCAGAGGAAGCAAGTCCCAGTGTCATTGTCAATGGCTTTTCAGAGAGACCCCGTGCCAGCCACATTCAGAGAATCCGGCCAGATTCAGAGAATTTGGTTGGATCACGTCCTCGTTCAGTCCCAGTCCAACAGGCCTTGGTGAACTCTCATTAGATCAGTCCCTTTGTATCAGTGGGTGAACGCACTAGAATGCCAGGCAACTTCGGGTGCATGGGGGGGGTTGTTGGAAGAGGAGAGGGTTAGAGAGAAGGGAGTAGGGGAGGAATGGGGAAAGCTCGGGGGATTGGGATTGGTGGAGGGAGAAAGGATGGATATGGGAGCAGGGAAGTATATATCTCAACTAAGGGAGTCATTTTAGGATTTACAAGAGACTTGATTATAAAGGGGATCCCAGGTCCAAGGAGAGATCCCCAGATTGTTCTCTGGACAGAGGAGAAGGTGCCTGAACCGGCCTTGGCCCATAATCCTACTGATGAATATTTTCCATATCACCATAGAACCTTCATCTGGCGATGGATGGAGATAGAGACAGAGACCCACATTGGAGCACTGGACTGAGCCCCCCAAAGTCTAAATGAGAAGCAGAAGGAGGGAGAACATGAATAATATAACGTTTTAATCAGGGGTAGTTTTTCTATCTTTTAGTGTATTCTTTGTTTTCTTTCTTCATAGTTTCAGAGATTTCATTATTGAGATTTGCAGTTGTTTGGATGTAATATCTCCCATATTCTTGCACATTTGAATAATTGGTAGCCAGTTGGTGGAACTGCTTTGGGATGCTTAGGAACTGTGATCTTGCTGGAGGAAGTATGTCACTGGGGGCGGGTCTTTGAGGCTTCAAAAGCCAGGTGCTATTTCTAGTGCCCTCTCTTCACTTCTTGGTTGTGGTTTGATGGAAGTCCTCAGTTCTCAACTGCTGCTTCAACCACCTGTCACCTTCTACCTCTGCTCTACTGTCATTGTCTCTAACTCTCCTGGAACCCTAAGCCCCAAATAAACCGATTCTTCTATAAGTTGCCTTAGCATGGTGTTTTATCACAGCATTTAGAGAGTAACTAAGACAAGACTCCACCAGAGAACTTTAAGATAGGACAAACAATTAGTCAAAGTACCAGGACACAAAATGAACATTTAAGACTCCGTTGCCTTCCTATATATCAATGACAAACATACTAAGAAAGAAATAAGCAGAAAACTTTTCAATTCATAATACCTCAAAAAATATACCTTGGAGTAAACCTAACCAAGAATGTAAATGACCTCTAGACGTTAAAATATTTTTTTAAAGTAAATATCATGCTGTTGAAATAAGTACATACTGCTTGTAGATTGCCAGTTTGTAATAGTTTCTCTAACGAAGGCTATAAGATGAGAATCGTGATGAGATGAAGGAAAGGTAGAGCTGGTAATCTGTGGAAGCTCATTTGATACTTGATGGGAAGGTAAATATGACATTTCAGGCTCTTGAGCTTCCAATTGGCAGACAGTGAATATGATACTATAGCATACTAACAAATGGCATAAGGAAGGACAAGTCTGAAGATAATATATATTTTAGATCAGGAAGGACTCATCTTCATAGCAGCCATGAAGGTTTTGCAAGTAGAGCAACTCAATTTTAAGTCTAGAACTGGAGGAGAAATCAGAGTTAGAGATGTAGAATATAAGAATCGTAAGTGTAGAGATCATGCTGAATATGCAGTGCACCTAGACACAGTACAGAACAAGAGAAAAACAGAGAACAAAGCTGTGAAAAACACTGATAGTTATAACTATACAGGGAAAGCGAATGTTGCAATTATCATGACAGAGCCCAAGAAGAAGGATGCAATGCCTCAGGACAAAAAGTAAGAGAAAATTTGAAAGAATAGTATAATTTTAAAAGACTGATAAAGTGTGTGCCACATAAGAAGGCATATGATTAAATCTGGCTGAATGAATGAGTGACGGCATGAAGGTTCTGTAGCGTAGAGGGCAAGTAAGTTAGAGCACATCACACTCTTCAGAACACTAGTATCCCAGCTACCACCAGCTAAGCACCCCAATTATAACCTCAGCATGTAATAGAGTGGGGCTATTTTACAACTTTATCTTATTTGTTCTGCAGCTGAACACACCTCCTGCTTAGATGACTATCATTTTCTTTTGAGCTGAATGGCTCTCTGATCACTTATGCCTTCAAAGTGGAAAATGAGGGGCTATTCACAACTAGTACAACTCCAGACCATTTCAAGGTTTGTAGAGGGTTACAGAAAATGTCTTTGGACTGACCATAAAAGTTTCAAATAAGAAAAAATCAGGGTCAAGAAAATGGCCCAGAGTGTAAAGCTTCCTGTTGTCCAGCTTGATGATTTCTGGGGCTCATAAGGTGGGAGGGAAGCAGCCAGATCACACAAGTGTTCTTATGACCACCACACAAACATATAACATAGCATGTGCTCCCCACCTTCACACACAAAATAAACAATGTCATTTTTTCTAGCCATTGTGATGCACACTTTTATTTCTAGCTTTTTGGAGACAAAAGCAAGAAGATCTCTGCTGAGTCTGAGGCCAACTTGCTCTACATAGGGAGTCCCAGGCCAATCAGGGCTATGTAAATTGAAAAATTGAGAAGTATTTATCTTTAACCAATTAACTGTATTCATTGAAGTGTCATTTTTATCGGTGCAAAGGCATCTCCAGAGAAAAGCAAAGGGCATTGATTTCTGCCACTTTTTGCTTCTGTTGTATAGTGAGACAAAACATTACCATGTGATTAATTCATTCTAACTTGCTGTACCAAGAGAATATTAAAACTCAATTTTACTTCCTAAGGATTCTTCTGACTCCAACCCTTTCATAGTTTTCTATCCTGTCTGCTCTCAAGTTAAAGGTACAAATGAGTACAACCTTTAGTAAAAAGAAATCTGAATGTCTAAGTTAGTCATTTGGAAAAGTTTTCCTATCCATTGTAAATGGTTTTGTGTGTATGTATGTATTTATCATGTGCCCTCAAATGAATCCATACTGATGACAACCATTTAAAAATTGTATTGCAGATTGGAACTGTTAGGTTCAAATTCCAATTCTCCAAACTCTAAAAGGCAGCCCAAATATTCAGAAATTTTCTCAACCTGTACTATAGGAGGATTTCTTGTGGTTAGATAAAAGCCAGTATTCCTTAGGAACCTGCAAAACCAGTTCCCATCTGCAAAAAGGTGTCCTTTCCCTTACCTCTGGCAGAAAGTGCATATGGCTGCCTGTGGCATTTATCAGGATATCAAAGCTCATGTTGACCTCCAGCTTTCTCCAGAATTACAATTACCCCTTACACATTTCAGAGCCCTTGCCCTTCCTTCTCTTCTTCCCTCCTATAAATCCTTCCAGCTCATGGGCTTCCCCTTCCCAAAATACACAATCTCTTTATAACCCAAATGTTTTAATCTCACTCTTCTCTCTTTCCCTCCCTCCCTCCCTCCCTCTCATTCTGTTCTTCCCCTGTTTCTCTCACTCTGTTCTCTCTAGTCTCTTCTCCCTGCTATATTTTCTTTTCTCTTGGTGATAGCTCTGGATTTCCAGCCTACTGCACATGTTCAGTCTGTTTCTTTATTTCTCTGTTATGCACTCTTCCAGATGCCTCTGGCTATTTTCTGTATCATATCTACAATAAGATAGGAAGAAAAAAAGAAAGGAAGGAAGGAAGGAAGGAAGGGAGAAAGGAAAAAAGAAAAGAAAAACCAAAGGGGAAAAACCCAGAACTTTCCACTTGATCATACCAAGGGTTGGTCATTTTGTCTGTTTCAGCAGGAAAGATGCATGGCTCAATTTCATGACTATCCACCCCTTCCAAAGTTTGTAATAATTAGTTCAGGAGCTAGGAACTAAAACAACATTTTAGTTGCTAGGGAAAAAAAAGGTAATCACCACAGTGAGCAGTTCAGTTTCTTCTTACTTCAGAGGGAGAGAGCCATTAAGAGGAGCTACATGGATGATTCTTTTCTGGGCCATATCATGACACCACTTAGTTGAGAGTTAGCTTAATCATCTGTTTGCAGAAACTACCTTATTATTTACAAACAAATATCTGTGAAGATAGGAAATGCAGTGCCTCTCAATGACTAGCAACTGCATACACAATCTAGGTGATGATTAGAAGCCACGCTCGAGGATAAGTCCATTAAGAGCTAACATTCTTGACAAAGACAACAGTGGAATATCACGGAACTGAGGGAAGCAGCACAGTTATCTTTATATACAAGAAGTCTATAAATGGAGTAGAAGGTGGTCTGAGGATCAGAGCTGACTTTTCTATAGCGTCCAATAGTCCAGAAGTTGTTTTATTATGAAGCACCCACCAGAGATGAACACTCAGACACAGTTTATAGCCAATTGAAAGACTTAATCCAGCCAGTTGGGACTACACTCAGGTATTTGGCACGTAAGTGTAGTATAGCCCCAAATGTGCAGAGAACAGGATTTCTGAAGGCAAAAAAAAATCATGTTCTGGTAGTTGTGCAGGTGGAGGTAACCTCATATAAGCAAGTACTTTAGTAACACCTGGAAGATAAGCTTTAAGCTGGGGCAGATTCCACACAAGTAGTCAGTTTAACAGAAGATATACTAGCTTGGACACCTTGACCTTGGGTTCCTAGAATAGAATTTGCTAATTTGTCCATGGGGTTCTCCAATAAGAAGATCAAATTGTAGTCAGACCTGAGACGGCCTCAGCAAGAATCCAAAATGAAGAAACCTCTGTACCGTCTTGCCCTGTCACAGTCTTGTTCACTTTTATTATGCACATATTTACATGCAGGATTTGAGTTTGAAGACACTAGAATCCATCAGAGAAGAGTTAAGATAAAGATGCTAATCCAAACCTTAATCTTCAACATATGTCAGCTTTCATGAGTCTTTCTCACAAAGAATTTAACAAAGGAGGATTAGTCCAAGAGTAAGATCCAGGGAAACATCTCTGTCTGGAGAACATTAGCAAAGCAAATAAAGTAAAGGAGAAAAGAGTGTGACACCACCATGGACCTGCATGAGAAATGGTAAGTAGATGGAGAGAAGGAACACATGGTACTTCAACACATTAGAGAATCACCATAGAAATTAAGTAACTCAAAGTAGGCTCCTGTTGGGGGCCACAGAAAATGCTGCGAAACCAAACTTGAGCTTTACTGAAGTGGTTCTCAAACACAATGCAGACCTACATTTTATTTCGGGATGGACATAAATTAATGTCTGGGAGCTTATTAACATAGATTCCTTTAGATTTGGAAAGCTAAT